>NC_133009.1:29546139-29851791 GCF_048564905.1 Vicugna pacos
TCAAGCCACTCAGTTTGTGGTACTTCATTATGGCGGCCCTAGCAAACGGATATATGCACGCACATAGACGCAAAGGGATTTGTTACGGGGATCTGAGTTTATGCAATTTTGAGAGCTAGTTAAATAGTATCTATAAGACTATTAGGCTGCTGGGCTGTCATCTTCATTGTTCGTGCTGGTTGAAACTGAAAAACCACAGAGCAGGAGCTGGAGCTCCCACAGACAGGCTGGAACCACGTAGCCCTCTTTGCCTCTTACCTTCCATCCTGGAGTTAAACTAGCATGTTGTCCAGGAGATGGAGAAACTGAAGGAAGGTGCAGGGGGAGGTGGAATTTTGCTTATGCCTGTGCATGGTATATTCTGTAACTATCTTTGATTCCCAGAACAGAAACAGAAAGCATTTAACTACCAGAAAATAATGCTACTGCATTATACACATATATATGTATATGTATATGTGTATATATATATATATATATATATATATATATTTTAACATTTTAAAATCTTATGTTATTTCTCCAGTAATGTGTAGGTCACAGTGAATCAACTCTATTTCTTCCTTTACATTTTACTGTTAACTTTTTTCTTATAAAATGTCTTGTTTAGTCCCACTGAAAAGTGGTCTAGGTGGCTAAATTACAATGGAATCAAGGATATATCATTTTAATACCTGAAAAGTAGGATCATAATAAATCCACACTCTTCAGAGGAGTCACAAGAGAGGATGCTAATTGGCGAACTTAGGACAGGATGGCAGGACAAGTTGTGATTAGTAAGGAAAACGGAAGGTACACTACTTCAAAAATTGGAAGTGACAGCAATTGCCATTTCAGTGTATCTTAAAGAAGGATCAGAGACTCTTAACATCTTTACTCTAATTTTGTCAGGTGTCAAAGTTATTTCAACCTATGGAGTTAAACATAGAATTATTTTTAAATTTATTTCCATTTTTATTAATTTATACCTTTTCCAGTGTTCTTTTTGATGTTTATTTCCAAACATAGGTGTTAATCAATTACATTTAATTTATTGAGTTTAGAGTTTAGGATGTTCCCATTTTGTAACTGGAGGGAGGAGTATTAAACAAACAAATTAAAAAATCCTCTTTCTTGGTGACAGTAGGCGGCTAACCGTAGCATCTTACTCCATAAATATATTAAAGTCTTAAAATTTAAGTTATACTTAGAAAGCAATTAAGTGGTTGTCTGCTATATAAGCATGCCATAGGGCTGGGAGACAGTCAGGGCTCTCAATACACCATTTGTTAGCTCTGAAGAGCCTGATCTTTTAGAGCTTTGGTTTTGTGATCTGTGAAAAGAGGATAATATTAGCCTTTCAGGTTGATCGGTGGACTAGATATAAATATGCAGAATATCTCGGAGTGCCTAGTTCCTAGTAGGCATTCAAACTGTTTGTTGCAGGTGATATTATGTATAGGTTAATTACTCTATGATTGGATTGCAGTAGAATAGCTGGTATCATATATTACTATGGTATAACTAAACATCAGTTATACTTTTCTATGATCATGCAAAGTAAGACATCCTCTGTGGGATTCAATATCACATCTAAAAAAGGTCTGATGTTAGATCTTTTTCCTATTGTCCTGCCACCATGGCAGCGCTGTTCTCAGCCCCTGTTTTGTATGACTCTAAAATGCCTCTATTATGTGTTATTTCATTGCTTAGTGACTGCAGCACAATTGTGTCTATCTTAACACTCGCACTGATTCGTTTATTAGAATCCCAGCGGAGAACATTATAGAATGGAAAAGAGAAAATTTTTTTAAGACATTCCTGAGGCATGGGCATTTATCTACTTAGTTACTTCTAGGAAGTAAGAGGCACTCAGCCTAATTGGCTCATCATATTTTCTGGACCGTTCTAGTTATTAGAAAAGTATTTCTTACATCGAACAGAAATTCAGCTGTAACTGCTGTCCATTAGTTATACCTCTGCTCACTGCAACAGCGTAAGACAGATTTACATCTTCCTTCACATTACAGATATGACTGGACTGTTTCTGTGCCTGAAAGACAAGTTCTTTGACATGCTTTGTACTTTTCTCTAACGTGCTCACCAACTACTTCTTCCATGCACACATTTCAGCAACAGCAAGTGACAAGTCGTTTCTTGCCTCCGTGTTTGCACATACTCTTTCCAAGGAATACTGGAAAGTGTTTAAAACCTTTATTATCTCAAATGTGCCTGAAATGACAACTCATGCTGTCCATTGAGTAACTCCTACGATGGCATTATTTCTTCCTTGGTCAAACCCTATTTATAATGAATGATTCAGGCTTCCTGTTCTGTGACACTTAAAATAATCCATATTGAAACATTAACTCAGTTGACTTGTATTAAGAATATTCTGGAAGAATAAGATAATGGTAGGCATATGTGGACATGAAGAGGGTTGGAAAAAGTCTGGAGCAAAAATAGGCTGACTGAAGGAAACAGGTTCTTGTGGTGTGCTATGAAAAAGAATTCAAAGGCATAGCCGTAGTTAAGTAATAGCAAAATAGAGAAACAGGTATGAAATAGTTTAAGGGAGGCAGAAAAACCCCAGTAATTTACTCAGCAATTTACTATGGGGCACCTAATAATCCTCGATTAGTTTCTAAAGATAAGTGACTGAATTTGACAGTTATCATGCATACACATTCCTTTCATTCCATTTCTGTTAAACTATTCTTTTATTTCTAAATACAGCTGACCCTTGAACAGTTTGGGGGTCAGAGGCATCGTCCTTCCATGCAGTCGAAAATCTGAGTATAGTGTTAGAGTTGGCTCTGCAACCCTGGATTCCACCAGCTTCGGAGCGTGTAGTGCAGTGTAATCGTATTTACTATTGAAAAAAAAAAAAAAGACGAGAATAAGTGGACTCTTGCAGTTCAAACCCCCGTTGTTCAAGCGTCAACTGTATTTGGCATATACATTTTTCATAGTGTTCTGCAGACTGCCGGGGTCACAAGAATTTTGACGATGTCCATCAGATAAAGATAACCAGGAACATATCTGTAGTGAAACAAAATCCACTAGATTTATAACTTACTGCAGCAAGAGAAAGAATACACCAGGAGAAACTGTGCATTGTTTACCTTAGTAAGAAGGAAGAGAGATTTTGTACAGGGTTTGGGCTTACAGTGGATAGCTCTGAAGTGAGATTCCAGGAAGGCAGGGATTAACTCTAGATTGAGTGTTAGATGAGATGAAACTATTGTTAAGAAAATGGCAAAAAAGGTGAAAGGCTGTGTGAACTTGGTGGTGTCCCATTATCAGTATTTTAGTGTCTAATAAAAATATCATAGTCTGATTACTCGCAGAGCTGAGAAATGACTCAATGGTTTATGTTCCTAGAAATTAAACATGTAACGTATCTGAAAAGGCCCTGTCTGAAGCTTTGTTCCTGGATTGGAAATCAAGGCTGCTTCTCTGCGTCAAAGTGACCCACATGGCCCAGATCCTGCAGACAGGAGGGGCATGTTCCACTCTCTCTACTCTGATTTCAAAAGCAAATTTTCTGAAAGGTTATGATTTTAGAAAGAAAGGATTTTTAGGCATTGTGTCCTTCATATTGATAAACAGAAGCAGTTTTTAAGGATTTACAATTTTGTGGCGACCAAAGTGGAGCCATTTCAATACACTAGAACGTTCACATTTACACACCATCACATTATTTTTCACATATTAGGTAATTACATTTATTAGAAAAATAAAACCACTCAGTGGAAGGGAAGAAAAAGTACTAAGTTTTCATTGTCAGAAAACAGGTTGAACAACCTTCAGGAGACAGAGTACTTTGAAAGACTGTGTATTATTTTGCTTAATTGATTAATGACTTTTGAAATTTTAGCTTCAGGGACTTTTGAAGATTAATTTAAAATATGATACTGCTATTGATTAAAATAATAATTGCCCTGTTATTTAAGGGTTGTCTTTCTCCTTCAAATGAACTTGTGCTATTTCTGGCAGAAAAAAAAAAAAAGTGCCAGATCATCAACATGTGAGGTAGCATCAGAGAGAAGTGTAACTTGACTGTATTAAATGTATCATTTTTAGCATCATTCACCTTTACTTTTCAAGGAAAAGGCAATAACGATAGGTGAAATTGTTATAAGCCATGAAAACTTAGAGAACCCTCAGTCTGGAAGTATAGAGTATCTTTGCTACTACTCTTCCATTCAGACATTAATAATTTTTCGGATAAATGCAGCATCAGCATATACAGGCTTTGAATAAGAGCAGTTTCTTTTGCTTAATGAGGTAATGTAACCTGCTAATATTTCAGGTCACTACCTTGAGAGCTTTCAGTGCTTAAGCAATTGGGTCTTGCAGATGAGCAGAGGGAGAGCAAATACATCAATACCTGATTGCTGAGGCAAAGACAAATTTGTAGCATTTCACTCTTCATTATAAAGGGTCCTAAGGAAAAGACAAAATGTGCTGCAAGAATGGAAAACACTCACTGCCAAGCAGCAAAGTTATTACAGGGACACAACGTAGGCCAAAACGTGTTGTAAAATTGGCTTGTTATGAAAGAGTACTTAACCTTAATGAGATACAGGCAGGATGTGTGTTATAAAACAACCTGCTATGTATTGGAATTTAGAAGATGGCAAACCGATCCTGTAGGTGTCCAGTGAGGCAGAGTTATGGAGACCTTATCCTAAGGTGATTTCATCAATAAGGCAATGATCTAGCAAGCACCTAGAGGCTAATGATACTGTGATGCATCGGTAACTTCCAGATTTCATTAGCCAAGGACAAAATGCAAAAGATGATAAATACCTCATTAACAAAAGTATCATTATGAAATAAGCATATGAAATTATTAACGTTTTAGATGTGATAAAATGTATGGATTTACACCTTGGGGTGCAGCCACCCATGCTACTACAAAAAGATATGATGGAGAAGTAATAACTTTGTTAATTAAAAATCCCTGCACAAAGCATTTGGTATTCGACAAAATAAAAATGTACACTGTAGATACAAAATGAGGAGATTTGAAACCTGTAGTTTAATGTGACTTCCTATAATGTCAACCAAATGCTAAGAGAAGCCGCACGCCTACAGGAAGCAAGTATTGTCCCTTAGTTCAGCATACAGTGCGATTTCTGGCTTCACTCTGCTCAGTTCTGGACATCAGTTTGTGAATCCTCTTGGCAAAGAGAACTAGTCCTGTGTGTCTTACAAGCCTTCTCGTAGGAATAAGGCATTTTTTAACATACGCAACTGTGTTCAGAACTAGGGAGGAAAGATGGACTATTCATCAGGCTCCCTCAAAATCCTGGTAATCCCATTTGATGAGAATTCTGAAGCCCTGAGAAGTTCAATAATTTGTCCAACATCACAGTGATGTTTCCGCCTTGTCATACTCTCCCTTCTGTCTTTCCTTGCAGCCTCCTAACATGACAGTCTTGGCAGGGAGTAGACTCTGAGATGCTAGTCTAGCTTGGGAACAGACGTGCAGGACATGTCATTTCTAAGCCATGCCCTCTAGCCTGGGCTGTTAATGCAACTATTCCTCCAACCCATGGAGATGGGGAACTGTCCACCTTCTCCAGACTAATCTTGATCGGTAATTTTGTGGAAAGGACATCTTTGAGTTACACCCACTTTCTTTGTTACTTTTTATGGAAAGTGTTTCTTTTTAATTTCATATTTTAATTTCTTCGCATTTCTAGACTTATATCCCAATTTATAGTTTACTTAAAGAAGCTCCATTGAAGCATTTTTACTATTCAGTTTCACTATGTCCATTAGCATTAGAGTCTGGGGAGACAGTGTGTTCTAACCCAAAACAAGACTCTAAAAATAAAATGTATTAACTAGCTGGGACTATAACTTGGTAAAATAATTTAAATATCTAATACTTTGGGGCCCGATCTGTATAGGTAAAGACTCTTTGATACCTATTGTCAGACTCAGCTCCATTCTGAGATGTCATGATCAATTTTGACTTGAATCTGTAAGAATTTCAACACTCTCAGCTTTATAGTTAGGACCTGAGCAACAAGCAGCATGTGAGGTCAGTCTGACCCTAGACCTGGGTCCTGGGTTCTCATAATTGCTCCTAAGTCTGGAGTCTAAGTTCCTCTCCTGTTGGTGCACAGCAGTTCTTCTGAGTCTCATCCTCAGTCCTTCCTTTCTTTTTTCTATTTTAGTGTCAGACCACTTTCTCAAGACTGGAAGGCTATTCAAACCCTGTTCCAGGGAACAGAACCTACTCCACAGCCATAGGACTGGTGTGGGGACCTTTCACCTCAAGGCAGAATGTATTAATTTGAGAAACAGATCCTATGTGCTGTAGATAGAATTTTGAATAAGACAGATGTGACTCCACTGTTGTTTGAGTTAAGACAAGAAAAGATGAAGACCACTTAAACAAAATTGGGTCACAGATGTTATTTGACAGAACAAAGTCACAGACTTTGTGAGTTCACTCTGACCATCCTCCTCCCTGGGACAATGAATGTAGCTTTTTTTCAGATTCTTGGTGTGTTCTATTTGCTAACTAAATACCCAAGCTCAATGTACCCACTCATTTATTTATTCAAAACTCAAGTTGTATTTCAGTGAACATTTATCAAGCTTCTACTGTATGTTGGCCATTATGCCAAGTGCTAAGTGTAGTGATGACTGAATAGGATCCCTGACCTTAGCTCAACCACAGAGTCATAACTTAACACAAAGAGAAGGAACAGGTTGGTATGTGAAAGGTTGACAAGGAAATTATTTTGATTATGCTGGTCTCTCATTTCAACTATTTATCTAGAGGTTGAATCTTCCTCTTTAGACTGAATTTTCTTTGGGAAATTATGGCTGATGCAGCCCTGGCCATTTCTTAGTCTTATTCCTTGCCCCTGACTTAATGAAATTGGTGTAAGTTCTTCCTTATTCATTCTAAGTTCCACTCTACCCCAGCAGGGAGCCAACTGTGTATTCCTGGTGAGTCCTACCATGCCATATACTAGTTTGATTTTATTAATAACTTTAGAAGAAGAGTTTTACCAATCTTTAAAGAGTGAAAAATAAGTTAGAAAAAGTAAAGAAAGTTTTGGGAAATTTAAATGTAGCCAAATATAATACAAAATAATTAAATATGCACACAGAAAATCCTTTTCAGTGGAAATGTCCATTCAGCAATTTATCATTGACAGAGGTACTATAGTAATGATAATGACTGGTCGTTTAATATGTGGCAATAATTTGGAAATTTTATTCAGTCAATTTTGTGAATTGCTGCATGACTTTGGGAACCTTACAAATTCAACAGGAGCGTAGAAATTGAAGCAATATTGGCCAATACTTGCAGTCCTTGCAGTAGATGACTAACAAGCCCTCAGTTTAACATTTCCACTTATGTATTAAAATAATATACCTGAATAGTAGTTTCCTAGACAGTACATCACCCAGCTTTCCTTCACCCAGGAGCGGGCATATGTTTTCTCTTTGCCAATGAAATGCAAACAAAAGTGATATGTGTCATTTCCAGGACGAAGTTTTTAAAAGACTGGTGTCCATTCTCCACATTTTCCCTCTCACCAGCTGTAATTAAGTTAGACGGAAGCCTAGACAGAAAAATTCTGACCTCTGAATCCCTCTTATGGAAGGAACTATCTGCTCACATAGAACAATGCTTTGAACTCGGGCATGAGTTTAACTGAGATATTAGACCCTATGTGTTATAGCAGCTTAATTATCATCCTGACTAACACACTCTTGGCGTATATTGTGAAGGTAGTTTAGGAAGCATTAAAAGTCAAGTTTTTATTCTTACTCAAGCTAACTAAGTTTCACATCTTGAGTGAAATCACTTGACGTGAGGAAATGATTTTAAAAAGTATTTATTCCAGGGGGAGGCAGTAATTTCTTGAAATAGTCAGGGAGAAACAATTTACATCAGAGTTTTTCAAATAGCTGCCTAAACTCTTACTAAATACATATTCTTCCAAAATGTGTTTCATTGTCAAGTATACCTGGAAAACAACGCACAAAGTATCCTGCCACTAGAGTCACGATGCATTTTTGTCACGTTAGTGTTAAAAGACCTGAAAACAAACTGTTTAGTACTTATTAATCCCATGGTTTTCAGCCTTATTTGACAAGGCCCTCCTTTTCCCCCTGTAATAGCTGTTAATAGCCCATGGGAATGTTTTCTGAGAAGCACATTGAAAACGTTGGCTATAATTGACTCTGAAATGAAGTTTAGCCTCTCATGACACCGCCAGGCAAGCTGATCACCACATTTTACTGCCTGTAGTTGATTTTGCCACAGTGGAGAGGGGTTCACACCTGGGTCATTGGTGCCAGAAGCCAGGAGTTGAATTCGGATTTTATTACCACCGGTTGTATGAATAGGGGCGATTTAATCTGGGCCTAAACTTCCTCTTTACACAATGCATTTGTTATGAAAGTTAAAGCAGTTAACACACACGAGGTTCCTGTGTGTATGGCACGAAGTAAGCACCAACATAGTTGGGAATATCTGTCCCTCTCTTTAAACCGTCTAAAGCTATAAAGGAGAAGCACAGAATTCAGTGGATTATAAAAAATTCAATAAGGTCACCAGCCCAAAGAGTAAATGGGATGCAGTGAATGAACACCTCCTTTACAGAATTAAAACAAGATGTTCATTTGTTACTGACAAGCAAAATGATAAGGAAAAAAAGCAGCCTTAAAATCCTGTTACTATTTTGTGTTTTTATAACATTTCCCCAATGTGTCTTTTTCTTCTTCTTAGCAGTTTTTCTCCTGAAGTTCATGGTAAAAAGAACCCTTAGAAATCATCAGGAATGTCTGAGATTTCTTGGAGTGTGGCATGAAAAGAAAGTAGTAAGGAAGGAGAGATGTGTTAGTTAGAGAAATGTGGACTCGTGAAAATATGGGAGGTGGCAGCCAGAGGGAGCCTGTAGCTTAATTAAGTCTCACAGGAGACCCAAGGCTGCATCTAAGTGAGGAGAAAGAGTAGGAATGATTTGAGGGGAGTCTCTATCCACAGGGGGCCCTCCCCTCCTCCTCCCCTCCCTGCCTTCAATAGTGTCTTTAAAATCTCAACACATTGTCGTCAGCCTTTTTTTTTTTAAGTTTCAGAAAGATTAAGAAGATTAAAACAATGGAGGTTTTGATAACAGAAGCTCACTTTGGAGAGATGAGATCATTTATTCCAGAAAATTAGTGTCTAGGGGAACAACACAATGAAAGTCAGGCAGACACTGTAGTGAAGCTTCAGTCCATGGGCTCAGCACAAAGGATCCAACGATGGATTGGAAATTTGAACAACCAAAAATTTCAAACAGTACTAGGAGTGTAGAGAATCTGAGCCCTTGCAATGTAGCAGATATTTACTTCTCTTAATGTACTGCCTGGAGAATTCCCATGGGTGGGGAAGAAGGTGTACAAAGCATATACGAAACATCTATCAATGTATATCAATAATTTACCAATCCCATATGAGGCAAACTATTAAACTCATGCCAGGCAGGAGCAGGGGAAAGACTCTAAAATCATTGTACATAAATACCCGATACAATATTACTTTTTGTGAATGATAAATTAAGTGGATCCAAGTAAATATCTTCTGCTCTGCAATTTTTCCATAAATTAAGGTTCTTCGAGCCTTCCTGGCCCTCTGCTCTTGGTGGGCTAACGCCTCGTTCCCTGAACTTTCTCATCCGTGCCTGTGGTCTTAGTTACCCTCTGCATGCTGACGACATGAACTTTCTTCCCAGCCCAGATCTTTTCTCTAGTTCCCAAGTAATTTATTCAGCTACACTCGTATGTCCAAAATAAAACTCTTGATCTCCAACCCCAAATCCATTTAGTTTGCAAATTGATACGTTAGCAATTCCTAATGAGACCTCTCTGCTTCTCATCATCCACATGAAATTCCCCACTGATTCCATCTACATGCCATTACATGTCATTAAATAATAATTTACAACTTTAATTTTATGACGATACAGAGTCTAACGATCTTCTCTTTTGGGTACGTAAGTTGTGTCTCAGTTTTTATTGTTATATGTGATACATGTGTATAGTAACATGTAATAAGAGTCATGTATTTATTGAGTAATATGGTGTATGACTTGAGTCCTAATATGTCTGTTAACTTTTTAATGAATACTAGTGTTTCTGTGTAAAAAAAAAAAAAGCATAGAAATAATTTGTGGCTCTGAAGAGTGACAGCTTTCTCCAGAGGAAAGTGTAGCTTATTCCAGTGAGGAATTGGGCTTACTCGGAGCTGTGAGGATTGTCTGTTTTGATGCATCACTATTCCTGGTGTGTAATTGGTCACATCTGAAAGTCTCAGACATTTGCCAGGTCCCTTCTCCTGACGCAGGATCTGAAATTGATTTTTTTCCTTCTGACCCTGGAGACTAATGAAAGGTCTGCTTAGCTTTTCAGACTCTGTGCTGCTCTGACACAAGCCTCGTGTTGAAAATATGTTTGGATCTTGTCACTTCGTGTTCCTTCTTACTAGTGTCTTCATTCCTTAAGTCTTCGGTGTCTTGATAGATCTCTGATGCCTTCAAACATATGTATTTTAGGTGTCTTTTCTAGCTTTTGTGGAATTCGTCTTACATAAATTAGTCCTCCACAGCCAGAAGTAAAAATACCTTCAAATGGCTTTTAAATACTTAGCAGATGTCCATATCACTTGTAAATAAAATAAATAGAAAATAATATTATAATCATGTACCATTGGCAAAGATAAAAATGTTGGCAGTATTCTAGGTTGGATAAGAAATCACAGACATTCACTGTCAAAATATTTTAAGAATATAAATTGTACATTATCCTTAAAATCAATGTCAAATTTCAAATGCTCACTCATTTTGATCTACTATTAGCTCTTGCAGAAATGTATCTTAATAATAAACTCTTATGAATGTGCTGTATTGTAAAACTGAAAATGAATTTCAGTGCTGTTTATAGTATCCGATTTCTACAAGTTACTTGAATGTCCATTACTAGTGGACTAGCAGATTGATTTAATAAAGCTTTGTAAACTCATGCAAGAGAATACTACATAGCTATAAAAAATGTGAGGTAGAAGTATCTAGGTAGAATTGTAAATAAAAGCAAAAACCCTCAAAATATATTACAGTCTTCATGTTATATTAAGTAAAAGAGAAAATTTCAGGAAAGGGTATTTAATGTGCCATTACTTTTGGTTAAAACAGCATGTTGACATGCGGATGTGTATGTTTGTAAGTATGTAACTGAAATAGTGATTTCCTCAAGGACGAGGGGGTGATGGGAACTGGAAACCTGGGAATTTGGGATAAGCTATCTTCTTCCTTTTCACTGTATTTACTTTCCCATGCCACTCTCGGTATTTGATGCCTAGTTTCCTATTCAGAGTTATTCGTTTAAACTAGGATAATATGTCCCCAATAGTGAAATGGATGCAGTCTAATCACTGGGCCTATAGAATTGACCAAGGAATTGGCTACTGATTTTTTTTACCTTCATTATCCCTTTATGTTCAGTGTTACAGTTTGTGTGATAATATGTAAGATCAATGATCTGTAGGTTCACCTAAATCTGGGCCTTCCGTATCTAAGTGATAAACCAGAAAAGCATACAGCGACTCTCTCATGCCTGTTCACTACCACCATCAGGCCAGCAAGCGTCCAGGAACAAGTAAGAGCGTCTACTGCCTGGCTGGGGCAGAGACATGGAAAAGGAATCTCTCCGAGGAGCAGGCTCAAAGGGAAGCCCTCATGCTGCAAGTGGGGCTGATACTGTGAAAAACTCTCTGAGAAACCAGCCTCAATCTGCATACAAGGTGACTTCAAGGGATATGAAGCCAGTAACAACCACAGAAACAACAGATCCCAAACCAGCTCAGTTCCTGGCTAGATTGACTCAGTCACCCACACTGATGGCCTTCCATGGAAGGGCTGTGTCCACAGAAACAGGTAGTTACTACTTATGCTCTACAGAAGACATCAGCTTTCAACCAAAAAATTGAGACACCCAAATAAGCAAGAAAAAGCAACATACTCTCAGGAAACAAACCAATCTGATGACCAGTGTTGGATATGTCCCAGAATTTAAAATTATCAGCTAAGAATATAAAATAGCTATGATTAATATGTTAGATGCTTTAGTGGAAAAAGTGAACGACATGCATGAGTAATTTCAGCAGAGAGATAAAAATTGTAAGTAATAAATATAAAATTAAAAACATGATAACAAAGACAAGAATGCCTTCAACATACTCATCAAAAAAATGACTACATGAAAACTGAAGTAGCAAATAAGCAAAGCACGATAACATAAATATAGACAACAATATTGTAGTGTAATTATGAACTATGTATCAGCCATCAAATTACAACATACAAATGTTATATATTTACAGTATACAAATCTCAAAGTAACACAGTGTACACTTTAAACTTACACAGTGTTACATTTCAAGTTACTCAATTAAAAAAAAACCGAATTGTTTCAAAGACACTGTTGGGAGAATTAAAAGAGACAGACTACAGACTGGGAGAAAATATTTATAAATAACCTATTGTGTAAAAACTTATTTCTAGAATATATTAAGAAATCTCAAAATTTACTAATGGGAAAGAAACCCCAAATAAAAATGGGTAAGCACTTAAGGAGACCCTTCACCACAGAAGACAAAGAGATGTCAAATGAAAGGATGCTAAACATCATTAGTCATTTAAGAAGTGCAACGGAAAACACAATGAGATACCAGTATATACTGATTAGAAAGTTTAAAACAAAACAAAAAAATTGAAAATACAAGAGCTGGAATATACGCAGAGCAACTAGAATTCTCCTATAGTTCTTATGAGTAAGCAAAATGGTACAATCACATTGGACAGTATGGAGTTTCTTATAAAATTAAGTATTTGCTTACTTATGATCCAGCAATCCCTCACAGAGGATTGCCCAAATCAAATGAAAACCTGTATTTACCCAGGAATCTGTCTGTGTGTACAGAACAGCTTCATTCATTATTACCCAAAAGAAACAATCCAAAGGTCCCATGGGGAGTTAAAAAAGCAAACTATGAAATCTCTATTTAGTGGAGTGCTACTCAGCAATCATAAGCACAGGATGCGTTACTCATGTACTTAATAATGTGGATGGGGCTGAAATGCATAACGCTAATAGAATAAGCCAGACTCAGAAAACGGCAGCCTGGGTTAATTCACTTATATGACAGTCTGCCTTTCTCCTTCATTTTATTTAGGTCTTTGCTCAAATGTCACCTTATCACCCAGTCTATAAGAACTCCCTATCTCCCTGTCTTTCTCTACTGCTTACCTATATTTTACCTCCTACATAGTACTTACGTTCATCAAGTATTTACTCATTTATTGTAAATAGCTCCCCGCTAGAATATGAGTTTTATGGTGAGAAACATTCAGATCCCCATTTGCCTGAAAGAGTAGCTACTCCATAAATGTTAATTGAATGAATGAATGGATGGTCCTGAAACAGGAGGAGATGATTGATCCGCAGTTACATCCACAGTAGCTCCACTGTGATAAGAGAATTGGGGTCTAACATAACTTTAAGGACAGTGGTCATTCTGAACCGACAAACTGCAAAAACACAGACAAGACAGAGGAAGGCTGTCATTTGAACACGTCCCATTACTAATCGAGCAGTCACGCAAACTGGTGGGGATCAAGGAATATTTGTATTATACATATAAGCCTTCTAAGGATTTTCAGTGGATATTCTGGAAGAATAGTTCCTGTGCATGATGTGATTATTACTCTGTCTTTAAGTTATTTCTATAAATGTGAACACAGGTTTACTGTGAACTTGATCACACCTTTTACACATATATATTTTACAATTATCTGTTCCTAAAACCTATCAAAATTATCTTAATTTTAGTTGATTATGTTTGTGGTATGTGTGTGCATACATGTATGTTTGTGTTTTCTATAGCAGTAAAAATAGACAAAGTTTACAGGTAATTTATCTTTGTCCAAAAAGGTCACTAGCTGAAAACTGAGAAATATAAGCCCAGGAGTGTCCACTTCAAAATAATAAAATCAACAATCTACATACTTATGCACAGACTAGTAAATGCTCAATATATTTTAAGGAATGTTTTGCATGGTGCCTGCTCGCATCTAACATGCTTTTTGTCATGTACATTCCTGAGTCCCTGTCCATATACAGTAATTTGAATCTCAAACAAAATTTAAAGAATCTCTGATTTTAATAAACCGTGAATTGGAGATATATTATAGAATAAAGAGATATGTTCTTCTGATTTGTTTATATCTTATCATGGAAGCTTCAGAGAACCTATTAAAAGGATATTCATAACAAGGTCAGTAGCATATGTAGGACTACAGGATAAAAAGCCTCCATAAAATCATAATGGTCTTAAAATTAATAGTAAACAAATACACACATGCAATAAACAACATTAATATGGCCTAAAGATTCAATTTGATAGAATTGTGTAAAAAGAAATTATTCCTGTCAGATAAAAATAATCTATTCCCTTTGAGACTATCTTGATTAAAACAAATTTTACTTCATCTGATAATGTCTAATTTTAGTAATTAATGAATCTGACTCTTGGGGCTGTTTCTTCTATCTAACTTAAATAGAGTAAGCTAGTAAGTAATTAGTCCACCTAAATGCCTTGTAAGGTGTAATCCCTAAGTTCCTCCAGGATTCTCTGTGTTCTGTTGTATCACTAATTGTTTTATTTTAAGGGATTTTTAATTTTGTGAAACATTGCTCAGTTAAAGACAGATAAGTAAGTATGGGGAAATACTCATTAACATTATTTCTCTTAGCAATAGAAGAAAAAAGTTTTAGTTCTTCCAAAGACAGCTTTTTCTTTTTCAGTTTTCTTATCAATAAATTGCATAATTCTAGTTTTTGAAAAGATTCAAAGCTTTTCCCCTTCTTCCAGTCCTGACCTCTCATGGTATTTGTTATTTAATGTAGTTCTAAGCCAAGAAAAAAATAAACATTTAAATTATTAGCACTAATTTTTTTCACTTATTTTTAACTATGCCATGCTAGGTTTAAATGCATATCGAGCATTTAAATTGTGTGAATTACATAATTCTTGTTTCATAGCTTGTCTTCAAACATGATGCAATGCTTATGCGCTAGCAAATCAGGGCAGACAAATAAAAACTAGACTCAGGAAGCTTGAAAGGGGGAAGAGAGGTTCCCTCAAACATGATCTGGTCCAGAAACGGCTCCCTAGGCAGGGGTTACTCAACAGTTACATGAGTGCCCTGAACCAGGACTCAAGACTCCCCCTAGCACAGAATAGTCAGCTGCCAGGTTCCCCCACTCCCCAGCCTCCAGACCCACATGCTTCAGAGATAGGCATCTCCCCTTCTCACAGCCCAGCCATCATAATCCATGGTGGGTGGAGGGGCTGGAGGATTGCCTCCTTCAAGACTGGCTGGCTACCTGCCAGCCATGCTGCTGCCAGACTACCTGAGATGCTCTGGAGTGCACACCCTGACCCCAGCACTCACGGGGCAAAGGTCAACAGCAGAATGAGGGCCTCCTTTCGCCTGAGACCCCATCTGGTTATTGGCTGGGTGTAGGGCCAAGTGGAATGCCTGGCTGTGGGAGAGTGTGTGGCCAAACCGTCCTTAGGTGGTTGGAAGCCAGCAGGAGGCAGGACCAGTCTCCAAACCACTGTCACATCTCTTTGCTCCATCAGAGTTTGCCTGCAAATCACCAGGTCAAACATAAATTAATAATTTCAACAAGATTACACTGTATAGCACAGGGAAATATACACAAAATGTTATGATAAATCACAGAGAAAAAAATGTGACAATGAGTGTGTATATGTCCATGAATGACTGAAAAATTGTGCTGAACACTGGAATTTGACACAACATTGTAAAATGATTATAAATCAATAAAAAATGTTAAATAAATAAATAAAAAAATTAAAAAAAATAATTTCAAGAGGGCAATAGCAGAGCATTAAACCAATATGGGTAATTCTAAACAGGGGCCTCATGTAGTGGCCCAGCTCACATGTCCATGGAACAGGTCCTGCTGATATTTCACTGTAATCAAATTTCTCTGACATATATATATATATATTTTTTTTTTCCTTCAGCATCACTCCCCTAACAGCCACCATTCATTTTATCACTTCTCAAATCCCAGATGTCAAAACTTTGCTAACACAGTTTTCATTTTCTCAAACTACACCATTTCTTAATCCAATCCCGTATGGTTTCAGGTCCTCAAAAATAGGTCTGTTTTGCTAATAATTATCTCAATATCACCAATCCAATGAGAATTAGGGATTTTTCAGCAACTTTCAAGATTGTTGACTTCTTTAGCAGCCTCTGCTCTTGTTTCCATGGCAACACATGTTCAAGTTTCTTTCTAGAAGTCTGAGCTCTCATCCCCATATTCCTTTGCTGCCCTGATCTCTCTTGTCCAGCTTTTTAAAGATCAATTTCCTAAAGTCTTAGGCCTTCATATCTTTTTAGTGTGTTTCCTCTTTTAAAGCCATTTTCATTCTTGGTCATGTTATCTACAACTCACAGATTTACAGCTTTATTCCTGGTCTCGCCTCAGAACTTCAGTGCTGGTAACATCTCTGCTTCAATGTCTGGAAGCTGACTCTTTGTTAAATAAAATTGAAGATCTCCCTGAGTCCTTCTTCAGTGTTTTCTCTCTTGCTGAACTACTTACTCTCTAAAAACAGAAGCCTCATAGTCATGCCAGACATTTCTGCCTTATTCGTATGCCTCATCTAATCCTGCAACAAATCCTCATGCTTTTAATCCCCAAGTACCTCCCGAAATGTTGAACTGCTCTCCTGTAGTTCACTGTCAATATCATCACTCCAGTCTGAGATGATAGAATCATTTCTGACTTGGATGGATGACTGAAACAGTTTCCTAACTGTTGCCCACTCTTAATTTGTTCTCTAGCATCTCAACCAACATGATCCTTGTGAAATATAAAATTAGTTATGTATTTTCTCTGCCTAAAACCCATCATTGGCTTCCTCCTTATTTCAACACAGATGAGAAATAAACATACTTGAGTGCTACTTGTGGTCAGCAGAAGTAGCCACCAAAGATGCCCATTCTCTGATCTCTGGAGCCTGTGAATAGGTTGCCTTAACAAGGCAAAAGGGATTTTGCAGATGTGATTAACTTAAAGACCTTCAAATGGGAGATTATCCTGGATTACTAGATAGGCTAAATAAAAGAGTCAGAGAAGTAATCATAGAAGTAGAGATAGCGTATGCAATATGAGAAAGACCCTACTAGCCATTACTGGCTTAGAAAATTATAGATAAGTGCGGCCAAAAGCCAGAGAATGAACGTGACCTCTAGAAACTGGAAAAGTCAAGGAAACACATTTTCCCATAGAGCCTCCGGAAGGAACAGAGCCATACTGGAAGATTGATTTTAGGCAAACGAGACCCCCTTCCGGAACTATAAGATAATAAATGTATGTTGCTTTAAGCCTCTCAGTTTATTGTAATTTATCACATCAATAATAGTGTAGAAAGTTAATAAAAATTGAAAACTAGTACACTATTGCAGAAAGCAATATACTGTGTAAACATTTTAATTAAGTCTTTTTATTTTGATATGGATTGCCTCTTTTTATTTTTTACATGTAATTTGATCAGTCTGAAATAAGAATTTGTTATATGAAACAAAAATCTCAATTTGTACTCCATAAAACATTTTTTAGATGGAATTCTCAAAGTTCAGTTCCCCTATAAAGTTATTTGACTAATTCTATAGTTTTTTTTTTCCTTAGGGAAAAATAGTGTCCAGTTGATCAAATGATCAGTGGTCAGTTTTGCTATTACATTATGGTGCAATTAACTCATTATTTCCATATCTAGCTATTGCACAGTCAGGTTCACATGAACAGAGTTATGCAGCCTGCAGAAAAAAGCAGATGGAAAATGCTAGTGAAGACAGAATAAAGAACCTTTAGTAATGTAACTTTTGAAACATAATCACAGCAAATGATTTTTCTATGACTGGAATTTAGAACACGACACCCATGTAACACCCGTAACTCACTTAGAGTAAACTTAATTTGTGTTTGAACGACAGCCTGCTTATTTTCTATGTTGGTAAAGCATTTTGGTCTTGTTTAAAAGGACAGTTAATGTCTGTCCTCAGTGTAATTTCATTAATTGCTCAATTTAACTCTTATGGAAACACAGGCACATACACACAACAGCTAAATTATGTGACGTGTTAGGATTAGATTTGAACAGGTTCCCGGTCTGCAGCTAAGACTAACTGCTGCCCCTGTGGCAGAACTGAACAATATGAAAGAGGTTAGAAATGCTTGTTTCAGTGATTTATCACATTCTCGAAACTTTTAGGGACAACTGTTTAATCCGGGCAGTTTAAACTGTAGGGATATCTTGTTTGCAGTATAATTACTTTGTAATTACTTTGGTTCTTTGTTTTTAAACCTCTTTCAAATACTAGGCTTGTTTCTATTGATAATATATTCCCAGGCATCGTTCAGTTTAGGACATGAATGAATACAGAGACTAATACACATCCTATTTAAGTTATATATTGAAATAAAAAACATTTTGGTGAACACAGTGCCTTCACAATTTTTACTTCTTTAGCTGGCATGAACAGAATGACTTGTGAAGGACACAATATTTGATCTCGTTTGATCACCATTGGCAAATATGGACACCTTACCTTATTGAAACTAAATAGATTGCGTTCCTGGTAACCTTGCCTTCATCTCTCCACTCAGACTTGAAAAAGATATATTGAAGGCTAGATATGTTTTAATTAATATAACATTGCCCTTGTATTCTTGTCTCTTATCTTCAAGCACATCTAATCATTCATTCAAGTTATTGAGCAACAACTGAAACACAGGCAGTTTATGAAGCATTGGATATAAAAGCACAGATGAGATAAACAGGAATACTCATGGGGTACGCATGACAATTGGTAGAAGAAATGTGATTTAAAATTTAATCAAATGGAGAAAATTTTTGAAATGTATGTCAGATAATGTTTTGCCTATGTTTTCCTCTAGGAGGTTTATTGTGTCTTGTCTTATGTTTAAGTCTTTAATCCATCTTGAGTGGATTTTTGTATATGGTGTAAGGGAGTGTTCTAGCTTCATTGTTTTACATGCTGCTGTCCAGTTTTCCCAACACCATTTGCTGAAGAGACTGTCTTTATTCCATTGTATATTCTTGCCTCCTTTGTCGAAGATGAGTTGACCAAAAGTTTGTGGGTTCATTTCTGGGCTCTGTATTCTGTTCCATTGGTCTATATGTCTGTTTTGGTACCAATACCATGCTGTCTTGATAAAATAGAATAAAATTTAATCAAATGGGTAAAATAATTATAGATTATAAAATATTTTAATGGAGGAGAGAACCAGAGAATGAGTGAAGCAGAAGCATGGGCGCTAATTCGGAGAGTTGGCAGAAAAGGCCTATCTGCACACCTGAGGCTCGGATAACGAGGAACAGGCAGCTCCATAAAGAGCCCGTGGAAGGGCCGTCCACCCTGCAAACAGTCAGGGCCAGGCCTGCCTAGGGAAGGAATGAGACTGGCGGGTCCACTGATGAGGAGGGAGTTCACTCAGTGTGGTCGGATGACTGAGAGAGAGGAGGGGCATAGAAAATGAGATGAGAGAAGCCTGGTTTACCTTTTGTTGGTCATGACATAAATTCTGAATTTTTATAAGGAATTGAGATATTTATTAAAAAAAACACGAGGTGCTCTGATTTGTGAGTTTAAGCAGATCATTCTAGTTGCTATATAGAGAATGCGTAGGGGTGGGAAGTCAAAGTAGAGGGACCATTTAAGAGGCTTTTACACTTGTTAAGGTGAAAGCTGATTATGGTTGGACTCGGTCAGCGGCATTGTGAAAAGAAGTGGAGGAATTAAATATATATTTTCCCGGGAGAGTTCATGGGACGTACTGATGAGGCCCTAGGAAAAAGTGGGGGGGGAATGAAGGTTTTGATTTGGTATTTGAAACATAAGGCTGGAAGAGATCATCTCAAGAAAGAACATAGTGAGAATAGGAAAAAAAATTTCAACATTCCAATATTTTACAGTCAAAATGAAGGAAGAAAAACTAGCCAGTGAAGCCAAGAAATGCCCACTGAGGCAACAGGAAACCCAGACAAATGTGGTCCCACAGACTGAAGAGAAGAGGGAGTTTCACAAAGGAAGGAGTGGTTAACTGTGTGCTTGATGCTAAGCGTCAAGTCAGATCATGATTGGGAAGGATTTAATGGAGATCACGGGATGGAGACCACAGGTGGCCAGCGTTCAGTGGAGCTGAGGAGACAGAAGCTACATTGGCCTGGATTGAGGACTGAATTCAAATGCTTAGTAGCTTAGAAAGATAAGGGAATTCCAGACTCTTCTGCAAATACATCAAACTACTAAGCGAAATTACAAATGAGTAAACAAAATGTATATCTGGTTTTAAGGGAAGAAAGGGAAATCACCAGCTTCCAGGTACTCACAACCACTAATAATAATTTTTTTTTTAAGAAGTATTAGGATGCCAGGCTGTGATCTGTCCTAAGAGCTGGGGTGGTAGTGCTCTTGCAGGGGTAAATATTGAGGCTGTCCGACCCATGTCATACCAGGAATTAGAACCAGGCTCCTGCCTAAAACCAGATGCTGGAAAATGACTGTATAATTGCTGAACAGAAGTGAGAAACTATCCCTGACCAGCCTAGGACTTTGATTTAGGAAAAGACTATCTTGAAAAAAAAAAAAATTGCAACAGTGATCTTGCACGGCTGGCAGGTATTGAACCCAAATTTAGCATGAATGCCTTAAGCTGAGACACAAACAGAAAGTGGTCTAAAAAAAGTCAAATGCCAGGAAACCTGTTGTAGACGATTGTGAAACCATCCCATAAATATAACCACAACTAGAACAAGCATGCTTGGAGTTTCCACAAAAAATGTTCCTGCTGAGAGTAAGGACAGAGGAAAAAACGTATAGTGAATGAAGAAATTGATCACTGTGAGCGACTAAGAGAATATGCACAAATCGGGAAAATCTATATAGAAAAACTATATATTAGAACAATACTAGACCAGTCAAAATGGTTATTTAAAAAGTATGTTAACATTTTAAAAAATGATACATCTATGAGTGGAATTCATCAAGCAAGAAAGGGGACCATTTGTTTAAATTAGCAGATCATTTATAGAATCCAATTTCAAGGATTTTTATAATACATTTTAGTCAAATTAAAGAATAGCCTAAATGTGGCTGAAGATAAGTTAGTAAATTTGAAGAGAGATCTAAGAAGACCAACCACAGTGTACTGCAGAGAGATAAATAGATGGAAATTATAAAATAAAATGTAAGCTATATAGAGAAATAAATGATCTCTTCATATATATAGAATGTATGTTACATAATTATATATTATAATCATATTTCTTATATTCCTATAAATACAATTGTATAATAATATTCTTATATATTATATATGTTCTACATATTGTAGGAATTCAAGAATGAATATGAGAAAGAGGCACTACTCAATGTGAAAATGACTGAGAATTCTATAGAACTCAAGAAAGTCTCAGATTTTTAGATTGAAACATAACTGAGATGTGAGGGGAAAAAACACATTTTTATAAGAAAGATGGAGGAAAATGTTGTCAAGGAACTGCCTGAATTAAATTAAAGAGAAGTCACAGAACAAACAGAAGAGGGGCCAAGAATTCCGGGATCATACATTTAGTATTTAAAGAGTCAAAAGGGAAGACCCTGGGAGGTGTGAGGTAGTGCACTATTTGATATTATTAGAAAACATTTGCATCAGCATTCTGCTGGAATCCAAGGGAAGAAGGCTGATCTGCTAGACCTGGGATGTTGGAAGAAGCTGAGGTACCGAGGGAATACGAGACTTGGTTAGTTTGTAAAGTTATTTTAAAGAAAGCTGGGCAGCATCCTTAGTATTAACTTGATGAAGTAAGGCATTGTGACAGCTTCTCTCCTTAGCTTGCACTAGGAAGAGTTTCAGGCTGAGTGTCAGGATTATCTTCGTAGGTGCCCAAGGTGGATGGCAGCCCCTGGAGAGTTTTCTTTCATGCAGATCTTGATGAGATGGAGGTGAAGGACATGAAAAGCCACCAAGTAATGGTCCTTTCATAACTTTTTGTGAGATAGTTTCCTGGGTGTGAGGCAATAATGCTATGAATGATACCCCTTCAAGTGAATGTCATGTTGAATTTGATTGGCTCATTACCATACCCTAGTTTGAGCAGAAACATTCTTATTCACTTCAGTAAAATTGTATAAGAAGAGTAAGTTAGTAGATGATCACATAGAACAAATTGTTTACTTTTAAATCTCTAAACTATGACTATTAACCATACAAATGTAACTCTTTCTCCCTTCTTACCCTTGTCTTAGCTAGCAACCTATTTGAACATTCTCCCAAAGTAATTCTTTTCCAGACATGGCACATCATGGCAAAGGGAGTTGAGTATCAGCTTTTTATTCACATATTGTCTGAATCTGATGGTGGAAAGTCACTGTACTTCTGCTGTTTTTTTTATTGTTTATGATACTACACAAAATAATTACCTTAATAAGACTTGCTTGGTTCATTTTAAAGATCACTAGTGTATGCTGATGAGAAAATTGCAATTAAGAAAGAGCTGGATATCTATCAATGTAATTAAAATGAAGTTAATGATTTCACAATATTAAGATGCTTTTATCAAATTATGATCTATTTTAATTGCATTTTTCTTTTCTAAAATGCTTAATAGTAATCATCTAAAATTCTAATAGATATGTTTGAAAAATGAATTGTAACACTAATTTTGAAGTTGTGAATGAAAAATCTTTTTATCCATTTAAACTCTGCTCCTTCTTTAAAGTCTTGTATTATGCAATGTTTTCCTTCCATTTCACTTTTATGTTTAAAATTCATATCTTTATATCGGGGCACAATATCATTCACTACCCTCAATGAATGGAAGTTAAAATGGAAGTGTACACTTCTAGACTTATGGTTGTCCTCAATATACACTTATCAATGGGCTCCTAGTGTGTGTACTTGTTAACAGTCTCTCTCTACCATTAACATTATCCTGGCTTCTTTTACATCTGGGATAACACTCAATGATAATTTTTTTTTCTTTTCCCACTTGGAACATTGAGAGTTGGGTAATCTCTCTTCCCTGACAAGAATATTGTACCATCTCATGAATACAAAATTATCTTGATATATAAATACGCAGATATCTCTTCAGGTATTTTTCTTCTCCATCTGAACTTGTATTCTTCCTTTATGTCAATTTTCACACTCTGTAGATTCTAAGGATTAGTTGTGAATATCTTATTATTTTTCCTTGAGAGACTCCAGAGAGTTTTTCTACTGATTTATTTGCGTATCACATTAAACACCAGGTTCCTAAGTAAAACATTTATTCTGGGAATGCATTTCTAAGCATATTGAAGAAAGCACAAAGCATTTTGATTGTTGTATATGATTACGTTATCTACCTAATCAGCCTTAATATAAGTCCCCTTTGTGTCTTCCTATTTATCAGTCTCCACATCAGGTCAGTTTTGTGGTCATGATGACTTATTTATGAAATTCTCCAACCTTGTTTCTTTTCTTTATTCCCATTGTCACTGACTAATACCAAATTTTAATCATCAATTTTTCAAGACTCTAAAATAACCTTATAAATAACTTCCTGCATTTTCCCCCAAAATCATCTTTGTCCCCCCAGAAATAAACTGTTAAAATAGTGATTCTATCATTGATTATACTGCCAAACAAAATCCTTTGAATAACATAAAACACCCTCCACTTCAAAGCTGACTTTCTAAATGCATCTCTCAAAATTCTATATCCTATTTCTAGGCACACCAAGTGGTAAACTCTTGTCTAATAAATACATAATTTGATGAGTAATTTCATACTGTGATGGCTGCGTTTGAAGTTCTCATTTCTTGTAATGCCATCTCCTGAACTTCTATCCTGGGTGGATCTGCTTCATTCTTGAAAGCCCTCCTCCGCTATCTGCCTTTTCAAAGGATTTGTCACCTCCCCATCCACACAGTTCTGGCAGATCCAGTCATTGCTCACATTTAACCTCGTTAGAAGAACCTTTAGCAAACTTCCTGTGATGTTTCTGTCATCTGTTCTCTTACCGTGCATTATTTGTTTTTATAACATTGATCACTGTTTCACGTTATCCTTATGTTATATATTTATTTTTAATTGTCTTTACCATGAGAAAATAAACTCTAAGAGAGCACAGACTTCACCTTATCACTGCTTTATTCCCAAATATAATAGAGATTATCACATAGCTTGCCCTCAAAATCGTGTCTATTTTGTAAAATGATGAATAGCTGTACACTATGTAACTGTTGACTTAGTGAACATACAATATTATGGCAAGTATCCATACACAGTTACATTTTAGATAGACTATTGGAAGACTACAATGTGTAAACTGTCATTGTCATTTGTTATTTTTTATGAATACTGGTATGGAAAATATTAAGCACCATAGTGATTTGTCTTATTTGTAAATATTGAGTTTTATATTAATTTTAATTTCATAATTGGTTATATTCTGAAATAATCTATCATGTTATTTATATATCCTGTGGGTTACTTTTAAATTTTTTATTGGGTACTCATTGATCATTTATTTCTCTCTTAATTTTATCAAAAAATTATAAACAAATATTTTTTAATAAAATTGAAATTTTTCTATTTTTAAAGAAAAATAATAAATACCCTCTTAAATATTAATGAGCCACATGAAAACTAAATGAGAAATACCTCCATAATGCTATTAGGGAAGCTACAATTGCTAAACTAGACTTGACTGTAATTCATTTCTGAGTACTTTTTGAGAAGAAAAATCTTAACATACATATTATTACAAAACTGAATCAAATTTTCAGATATTTCTATGTTTAAAAAAAACTAGTGCATAGTTACATAATGCATATATAATGTGTATATATAATGCTTTAAATGAAGTGCATTTGTATACTTCAGAACACTTACCTGGAACTTTCTGCCAAATATCTGAGGTCACAAGGTATCACAAGGAGATCCTGTAACCTGAGGGTGGAGTAGGGATCAAAATATGTATCTGTGTGTAGTCAAATAAGGAGATTAACCCAGTTTTCATGTCTGAAGAAGTCGTTCTTATCTGAATCTAGGAACCTCAATTCACAGGCAAGAAGTCTTTTTGATTTCTTAATCATGAATAAGACGCGCATAATTTTCTTTCAAACATCCTGTGTAGTGTGACAGCATTTCCTCCTTGGCAAGCACAGCGGGCTTGGGGCCTTATCTCACAATGGATATACATTTTAAATTGTCTGACTCCCCTGCAGGGACTGACTGAGACATACAGCCTATCCGATACAAAAAAATCACACTGAACTGACACTGCAAAGACTGGCTTTATTGCCTTTTCCTGCAATTACCACATTCATTCTTTGTGACTACTGAGATTTAACTATAGTTGAACTTGCTTTGTAATAAGTGTTTTCAGTGAGATAAGGCAGCAAAATTCATTATTTGTATGTTTCTCCGTAGACCCATAATCTCTTCATATGCAGTGCTTTCAGGTTTTACACGAAAGGTATCTGTGACATCAGCACACAGAGTGCACGGATTCAACGGTAAACAGTATCAGCCACTAACAGAAATCAGTACTAAAGATTTGTGGTTACAAAATTATTTTATGCAATATATTCAGTGTGTCTATGAAAAGTACAGTGAAATTTTTCATGAGTAAAAACTTAAAAAAATTAATATTTTGGCAATGATAGTTGTTTTAACCCAATGTCCATAATATATTTTTGCATAACTTCATTGAAATAAGTAAATATTTTGTCTATAACACTTGTAGACGTATTTTTTAATTTACCAGATCTACTTAGTAATGTTCCATGTTTAAAATTACTTCCTCCAAGGTTTTCCAAGATTACTGGTTTCTATATGATTTTACATAGCATAAACATGTTAAAAATGTAGTAGCCATTTGACATTTTTCCTTAATAAGATTTTTCCACTCCTTTTTTTCTATAAAAGCTCTTTATTTCCATCTCCCCTTTTTATTATTACATATTTACACTAGTATTATAGCATTTTAAAGAAAAACATGTTCACAAGTTCTAGTGTCTAAATTATAACCTGAGAGTACTAGAAACTCTTCTACTAATTTTTTTTTCCTGAATTTTTGGTTAATATATCTAGCACTTACACAGTGTTATATGCCATGGACTATTGTGACTATCGTCTACACAGGTCTGAGCGAGTGTTTCAAAGCTACGAGAACTCTGATACTAATGAAATAAGCCCTTTGGCTGAAGTTCATGAATGTCTTCTCTAAAGTAGTTCATGTTAGTCTACAAACAATGATGAAAATAAAGGTTTTTTTTCTGATTCATTTTCTAGTAGTAAATCTTAGCAGTTTATTTTAACTAAATATGCCATTGTTTATTTAGTATTTATATCCTGTTTCCTGGAAATAAAGCTCTAGTCTACAGGAAAAAAAGAAAGAAAGAAAGAAAGAAAGAAAGAAAGAAAGAAAGAAAGAAAGAAAGAAAGAAAGAAAGAAAGAAAGAAAGAAAGAAAGAAAGAAAGAAAGAAAGAAAGAAAGAAAGAAAGAAAGAAAGAAAGGAAGGAAGAAAGGAAGAAAGAAAGAAAGAAAGAGAGAGAGAGAGAGAGAGAGAAAGAAAGGAAGGAAGAAAGAAAGAAAGGAAGGAAGAGAAAGAGAAGAAGAGAGAAAGGAAGGAAGGAAAGGAAGGAAGGAAGAAAGGAAGGAAGGAAGGAAGAAAGGAAGGAAGGAAGGAAGGAAGGAAGGAAGAAGATGGCTTATGCGAAGAAATCACTTCTCCAGGAAACTAAGAATAGGAACTTTCTGGCACGGCAAAAACCAAAGACTGTTGGTGGAGGCTGGAAAGACTATGAATTTTTAATCCACATCTACAGAGTCTTAGGTCTTCTTCTTGTCTCAGTGCCTTGTTTTTTCTTTTAATCACTACATTTTTTTTTTGTTGCAAAATATACTCATTTAAACACTTAAAAATGGAAGGTGTACTGAGATAAAATTAAGACATGGGAAGCTGATTAAATATTTAGTTTTTATATAAATAAGTGTCATAACCACGCTGTTAAGTCTCATAATACAACAATTAAACTTCCGAGTCTACGGTAGAGATCTCTCTGTGCAGTTAAACAGGAAACAAGGTTGAAAAAATGATGTTTAAAAAAACTTGAGACAAACAGTGCAGTATCTGAGCTTTATTAAATATTTATTTCTGGCACAGATCTGTAACCCTTAAGTTGTTTTGGTTTTTTTTTTAATGTTGATTTTTTTAAACATTTTTTATTTGTAACCCTTAAGTTTTTTAACATCTTAGCATATGTATTTAAAATGATCAAAATTCAGTGTGAACATAGTTAAAATGCGTGAACCATCATAATCTGGCAACCATTAAAACAAAAGTCATAGGTCATACTTCCAAGTAGTAGTATTTCCAGTCATACTTCTACGAGACAAATACTTGAAACTGTTCTTGAATTTCGTCTTTAGGTAGTTTTATCCAAACTCCAAATAATATAAATAAACTCCATTGTTTTTTAAGTTTGATGACTAAAATAATTTGTATTATTTGTTTCACTATTATAAAATATGAAGAATAGCTAATTTTTTTCTCATTCCACTTCTCCTGCCTTCCTCCCATGTCTGATTTTTAAGAGTTTTAGTTGGGGGATTCTTATCGTGGCTACCTTTGTAAATTTAGATAAAACACACAAATACTTATGTCTTGTTCTATCAAGTTTGAACAATAGTTTTTGACTATTACAATAATTATAATAATCTATCTGCTCCTTCGTTTATTTCTTCAATTGGTATAAATTACATTGTCCAGTACAGAAGGACCCAACTAACAAGTCAGTTTGATCATGTTCTGGAAGTAATTAATGTATGTGTGGACTAGAGTCCTCTCCTCCAGTTATCACTGTATTTTATTGAGTATCATGTATTAAATTCTTTCTAGCAAAAAATATCTACAGTGTATTCTGTTCTCTGCATTGAATCCTGTCTGATATTGTTATTTTCCTGGGTCTATGGGTTTCTTTTATATTTTGACAAAAAGAAACAAGTATTGTGTGCATTGTTAGGATAACTGTGCATAATTCACTAAATAATAAGGTAGTGAGATTTCAATCACCAACAATTTGAACATTGTTTTTTCTATAGTTCCCTGTACTATACAGAAAAAACTTGGTTTTTTTTTAATCTATTTTTATATATAGTGGCTAACATTTGCAAATTTCAAACTTCCAAATTTGTCCCTTCCTATCCCCTTTCCCCAGTAACCATAAGATTTTTTACTAAGTATGTGAGTCTGTTTCTGTTTTTTAGATAAGTTCATTAGTGTCCTCTTTTTTTTTTTTTTAAGACTCCACATATGAATGATATCGTATGATATTTTCTTCTTTCTCATTCTGGCTTACTTCACTTAGTATGAGGATCTCTAGGTCCATCTATGTTGCTGAAAATGGCATTATTTTATTCTTTTTTATGGCTGAGTAGTATTCCATTGTATACTACAACTTTTTTATCCAGTCATCTGTTGATGGGCATTTAGGCTGCAATTTAAACATTCTTTATGAATAATATTCCTCATTTCACAATACTTACAAATATAGAATCATTATGTTGTATGCCTGAAACTAATACTGTTGTATGTCAATTATACTTGAATAATAGAAAAAAAGAGAATGTGCCTAAAGTCATAACCAAATATATTCTCCTAGTTTTTGCTTTGTATTTCTCATTCTTTATACTCTCTCTCTCTTTCTGTCTCTCTCTCTCCTCTACTTTGGTTTTATAAAATTTGTCATGTGGAATAGCTCTCCTGAAAATATTTCATTAAATGATTACATGTTTTTTGCCCCTCCTCTCCCTCTTATTCTTTGCTCTTGCCAGTTCCAAATACTACAGAGATTGTCTGAGGCTGTATTAGGAATATTGCTTGTACCCTTGCGATTAAAATGAGTTTTATATTTTCTTTTGATTAACTTTTTCACAATTTCAGTTACATTTGGTAAAAGAGGGCCCTCAAATGTGGTACTTAATCCTGCATACTTCACAAATGTTAGCTTTCCTCCACATTAAACATGCATTTAATTAAATATTTATAGAAATACTCTATATTCAATATTATACAAATATTCTAATTCATTTGAGTGATGAGTGAAATAAATAAGGGTCTTTCTTTGAGTTTGTAATTTAATGAAAGTGGCATTTGATGAACAAATAGTAGCTTATATACTACATATACAATTACTTTCTAAAAAAGAATGCCTATTAGAATAGGAGTTAATTTAGAAGAAAAGGACTCAGAGAAGTTCTACAAAAAAAACTTTTGAGCTAAAACCTGAAGTTTACAAACTTTGTTAACCTTATTCTAATGTTTTACCATCTCTTTTTTGACATCATCTTATATAAAATTTGTAAGCTCATTAATATTTTCAAAGTTATAGATATGTAACAAATGTATAAATTGTTCCCTTACTGGACTGATATCATTTAGTTTTTCAACACTTGCAATCATTGATTCAGCATTTTTCTGAGCAGAGGTACTTTATGTGAAGTGAGAGGCACAACGTGGCAAAAATTTTGCTTGTTCACCTATGTTTCTTTTATTCCACTTCCTTTAACATTAGAACTCTTGTTTTCCAGCAGAGCACAAATCCTCCTTCCCTGTCCCCACCTGGGGCTTTCCCCCCCCCCCGCACAGCCTACCTAGTAGTGAAATTCTCATGAAGTTCTGGCCAGTGCACTGTGAGCAGATGGGAGCTCTGTATTTCCAGCTCTATCCTCAAACAGACACATTTTGAGTGTCTTCTGTTATACTCTTTCCCGTTGACTGGGAAAGTGAGAGCTGGGTCAGCCACTCTGGTTGGAGGGAGAAAATCCACATACAGAGGACGGCCGTCATTTTACCAGTCCTGGAACGTTTACTTCAGGGCTCCGGCTTGAGAGAGAGCTGTGAATCTATCTTGTTTAAACTACTGTACTTATGGATCTCCATGTTACAAAAGCTTTTTATAGATCAATAATAACAAGACAGAGAAAACTGTTGTACGCTCTCTTCGCACATGCAGTGCGGTTTTTCAGAGAGCAGAGTCACGTGCTCAGAAGTTTTGGTTGCCAGTCTAGTGCTTAGGCTACTAATGACAGTATTTCTAGAGTGAAGTTATAGTTTAAAATAATGTATCTGTCCGTTCAATGAATACTTGATGAGTAACTATCACGTACTGTTTACCGTGCCATTCAATTATTATAATTATAGGGCGTACACTTCTATTTTAACACATTAGGTTAGTCAGGAGTCATCTTGTAAAAAAAGTTGATTTTGGGGGGAAATTGCTTTTTGATTAATCACTGCCTACCATCTTTTGGACCCAGTATATGAGAGATAGAATGATGTAAAAATGTGTCACTGAAAAGGACCTGTCTCATAGATCCTTTTATATCATATCTTTTTGCTTCTCCAAGTGGTAGAATATTTTAGACACATATGTAAAAGCTATTTGTTTATAGATACTATTGAAAGAATTGAATTCACAGCAGGTGAGGAAGAATGAGTGAGTTAAGAGAGGATGAGAGCTTAAAAGACTTTTTAAAAAAATATTTCATTTATTTTTTGGTGGTTTTTTTTTTTTTTTTGCTTGTTTTTTAGGGGGAGGTAACTAGGTTTATTTACTTATTCACATTTATGGCAGTACTGGGGATTGAACCCAGGACCTCACGCGTGCTAAGCATGCGCTCTACCACTGAGCTATACCCTCCCCCAGCTTAACAGAATTTGACAGGCATGACTCACAGATTGGCAGCCATATTGTCTCTCCCAGACGCACTCAATTTAAAGTTATCAACACTGGCTGAAGGTAGGCGATTGTAAAATTAGATGACATCCAATAAAAATCTCCTAATCTTGGAAGTGCTTTTCATTTAACAAAATTAGCCTTCTTTTTTAATAAAATTGCAGATCAAAAAGTAATTTTAATATATCAGGTCAAAGAGGGTAGCTAGAATTTAACAAGCTACCATAATTCTAATAGAATATGAGTGGCTAGAAATGCTTTTGTCAGTGTTATCTTTAACAATAGCTTTATAAAGAAAATTTTATACATATATTTAAATTTAATAAACTTATATTGAACTATATGTAAGAAGAAGAAGACTTACTGAAGAAGACAGAAAGATGAAAAGGCATGCCTCCGCTCTGCTGTGGATAGCAGATGATTGGAAGAAAGTAACAGGTACACAAACTTGATATACTGATGAGTTTAATTGAAATATGATCATTCCTTTAATGACAAATTATGTATGTTAGCATTACATTCTCAGAGGAAAATATGAATTTACGTAGCGGATAAACTGAGAACTAAAATCTAGACTCCTTTTCTAAACTGTAACAGGGCTCCAAACAACATTTGTCAGAGGAAATCACAGCACAATAAGTTTAGCAATAAAATATGTAGAACATGGAGAGTCAACCCAGGGAAATTTAGAAGTCTTTTTTTTTTTTAATAGAGTAAATGCTTATGCTTAAAATCAGGCAAAATAATTCTTTTAAAGCAAGTTTGAGAAAACTTTGGGAATACATCATTGCACAACTAGGTTGATCTTAAAAAAAAAAGTTTTAACATGCTCAGATGCACCTTAAAATAACTCAGTGGGTTGTAGAACCTAACATTTTCTTCCCAATTACTTTTGAAGATTTCCTGACAAATGTTTTCTTTAGGAAAGAATGACAGACTACCTTTTTTTAATCTTGTTTTTATGAGACTCTTATTTTTATCCTGTCATAAGAGGCAAATGGCAGAGCTATAATTTGGGTAAGTTTTGTAACAGAGGCTCAGTTTGCACAATTTATGATACAGCTTTCTTTAATCTGTCACGGAGTGTGGGTTATATGGTATTTTGATAAAAGATGTAGATTTAGTTATATATGTTAATGAATTCCATCTTGACAATCTTAGGAAAGTGCCAACAATTGCTGGAGCAGAAACTGTATATGGTTTTGAAAGCCTTAGGAAACTCCCCCAAGTATTATAAAAATTGTCCACTTAAATATTTTTGCCATATAATATAAATATTAAAAAGTTAGCTATGAATAATATTAACAAACAAAGCAGACCAAACACTGCTGCTCTATGAAAATGGACATGTTACATTAGAATACCTTAATATTTGAAATAATATAAAAGGTCATCCTTCAATATTAACAAGAATATTATTAAAATAGTAACAGAAAGTATTGTTTTATAGTTTTAAAAAGTTAATAAAATTTTGAAAATATGTGTTTTAAACAGATGTCTCATAGCTCTGCTTATAAACGTTTGTTTTTCTCTGAGTGTTTCAATAGACTAAGGTCTATTTAAATTATGTAAGGCATATGTGAAAATGATTAATTTCTTAAATTTTACAGTGCATACTTCACATTGTTTGATTCTCTTAAATTCCTTTTAGTAGTTATCTAAAACACAGTATGATCTATTTGAAGTTGTAGTCATTTATTTTCTAATATATTTCATTCTTCTGGACACTAAATTTTACTTATTTTGATGAAAAGTGTTGCCAAAGGGGTCCTTTCACTGCCTAGACTATTAAGCGCATTCACGTCTGACAAATTATTTCAATATTCTGCAAAGGCGGACGTGGAGGGCAGGGGGAAAAAAGGAACCAGCGAGGAGACGCTCTTTCAACATGGTACTCAGCTTTGCTAGTCATCACAACCCTTGTTCATTCACTAAAACAAATACACAGACAAACAATAAACGTGGAGATTTTAGGTTAGACTGACATTTCCGACCTCTAGCCAGTTATTGGTTAAACTAAATTAAAGTGTATTCTTTTCCTACTTACTAAATATATATACACTGTCCCAGTATCTACCTAAATAAACTAATTTATTCCCAAGGAAGAATGCCATTGTATGTTTCTTCTATAATATGTGGTTGAATTTCAATTATTGCTGCTCACTCCCTCAGGCAATACCAAGGAGACATTATTAAAGGTAATGATTGTTAAATGATAACTATATTGATTCGAAAGCCCTCAAGGATGGGTAAATCCAATCTTAAATACAAATGCTATGTTTCTCTGACTGAGCTTCACCCAGCCAGATATTCCTCATGCAGCCGCTAGAAGGGAAAGGCCAGCGATTAATGAATGTCGCTGTTCCGATGCTCTACCTTCTGGCAGAAGATTAAGACATGACTTTGGGGGTAGTGATGCAGATGGCAGTGATAATGACAAAGATTAAGATATTATCACATATTTATCATGTGGGCACAGTAAACAGTATCATAATTTTTGAAAATTTAAGCATTTACAGCTTTTCTAATAGTTTTCAAACCTGGTGGAAAATAGAAACTGGACTACATGTTGACAAAGGGAAACAAATGTCACTGAGGACTTGAGGCTCAGCTGTCAGGGCTCCAGTTACTTTTAAATTTATTTTCTGCGGTTAATTTCTTTTTAATTTACCAAAATATGAGTATTTTAACAAATTTAATAGAATTTCAAAAGTGAATTTTCCACTCATAAAGTTCTTATAAGAAAAATCTCATATTTATGAATAGCTTTTAAGATGCTGAAAAATACTGGTATTATCTATGGACTTTGCTTTTTCGTTTGAAGCATTGGCTCCTCCTCACCCTCTTCCTGTCTTTGTCCTCTTCCTGTGGCTAGATGCACAGTAGCACAAGCATTGTTACAGTACTACGGCGACGTAAATATTGTGCAGAGTTAGGTCAAGTGATATATTGATTACAACTCTTTTGCAAAACCTTTGCATTTTCCTGGATTTAATAGCTGCCACAATGATTATTTGCTCAGTTTTCTAATTATTCCGGGTATTCTTGCAGATAAGTAAGCTACTGATCACTGATTTTTCCAAGTGCTCAAGCATCTTTTCAAGCACTCAAATGTTCTATCAGTTTTTCTTAAAAATTATCTTTCTTCTTGGTCTTTTATTCCTTCTCCTCCTGTGCTTTCTCCTCCGTTTTCTTCTCTAAGACCTGCTTCCCACAGCCCTCTCTTTCTACTGTCTTGGAATGGTTTACTTTAAGAACTTACACCTACTGCCATTGGGGGACTTTTCTTTTTCTAGGTCCTTATCCCATTACCTTATTTTTGCTTTACTAACTCATTTTAGTGGTGTGTGCTCTTCACAACTTTACAAAGGGAAACATTAAAATGTTTAAAGAAATCTTGTGACTCATTTCTGAAATGCCTTGATTTAGCCTCATCTTTGAGTTAAAATTTGATTGGTCGTGGAATTCTTAGGCTAAGAAACATTTTTCCTTAATAAATTGAAAATGTTACACTTTAGTTTCTCCAATAGTCAGGGTTGTTGCTGAGAAGACAGATGCTGTTCTTCAATTCCAAAAAGCTTTTCAGATTTTTCCTTGTAACCAAGGTGTTCTGAAATTTTACAAAATGTGGTACGTGTGTGTTTGTTGATTCATTATGCAGTGCAATGTGGGAGGCCATTTAATGATCTAAGGACCAATGTCTGGGAAACATTTTTGTGTTTTTCTTTTACAATTAATTTCTGTTTCTCACCTTTTTCGGTTTATTTTTCACCATATGTTCCTATTCTCAGATATTGGAACTTTTACATTTTCCTCCCTCTTCTAAAGTTCATTTGTGTCTGTTACTACTAGTTTTGGAGTGACTTTGTTGACTTTGTCTTCCAACTCTTCCATTGCTTTTGTGTTTTACTATCGCTTCTCTTTAATATTTTTCAATTCTAAAGGTGAATTTTTGTTACTAAAATGTATCTTTATAATAGCAGACTGTTCTTGTTTCACAAATATAATATTGTTTCATGGTTTGCAGGTGTTTTAATGACCATTTGGAAGCCTCTCATGCATCTCTCTTGTTAAATCTGGTTTCCGTTGATGTTGCCGCTGTTTTATAGTTGATGTTGCTTTTCTCTCTCTTTCATCTTGGAGGCTTTTCTAGGTCCCATGATCATTGACTACCTATTCTCATTTAAAATTGAGTCTAAAAGTTAATTTAAAACTGAGTTCATAGGTAGGTCTCTTACATAAAGGGTAAACTAATTTAAAATTGTGACAAGAGTTGAATGTTACATGGAATGACTTGATAACTGTATGTCTCTTTGTTGGGTGATCCCGAATAACAGGAACCATAACTCTTTTCAGAGACTCCAATTTCTCTAGGTACAAATTCTCCAATATATTGGCTGAGGTGTTTGTGGGGTGAGTTAGAGAGGAGGAGCAGCCTCTGCCTCACTGCCAGATTTCTAGTGTTGTCATACATACTTTGAGCCAGTCTTCCTGCTTTTGACCCTGTAGTTATCCACTGCCCACATGGCATCTGCCATTTTTGTGTCTCTCTAGGAGTTTGTAGTAGTGAAATTTCTAACCCCTTCTTATTTTTCTCTATAGAGATAGTTCAACTTATTTTGTTGGGTGAATTCAGTTACCATCTCTCTATCTCAAAATATTGCTGACATAATTCATCTCCTATTATCTACTGTTACATTCTTTTGTTTGCTTGTATGTCTTGTGAATTTCAGCAGTTCTTTAATCTGTCATTTTACTGACTAAATTGCTTGGAAAGATTTTGGTGAGATATTTACTAATTTATCCTGAAGGATAAATTACAGATTTCTTCAGGATTTCTCATTTTTGTAAAGGCAAGTTTTATAACTTACATTTTCCCCAAAGATGCTCAAGTACATCAAAACTTTAATATGCATTGCCATAGAATAGGACATAATATGAAATTGAATTCAAATCCCTTCTGTATCTGTATCCATGTCCCCTTTTTATTCATAAGTTTGTTTTCCTTTTGATGTTTTTATTCAATTTGAAAAAGTCTGTTTCAATTTGATTCTTAACACTGTATGCATTTATAATAGTAAGTCTACTTGTGATTACACCTTTGACCAACCTTCTGAGTTATATGTGTTGTCCCCAGTGTCCAAGAGACTATTGAGAACATAGTTTTCTTCTGAAATGTCAAATTAGAATATTTTTTACTTTGTATGGGTTTGTGTGTTTACTATACTCTGGTTTATCCTTTGTTTTGAATATTTCAATTGAAATTATTTTAGTTCATCTACAATTCAGTTTTAAACTAGTTAAAGTTAATTTAGATTCTATGTTGTAATCCTCATAGTTATTAAGTCAAATACATTAACCATATTATTTAGCGCCATTATATGCTCACTCATTTTTTTCCCAACTTCATTTGTCATCAAAGGCTGATGCATTTTTTTCATTTTCTACTAGTGTTCTATTTGTATTTTTAATTATAGAATTTCTTCTTGTAACTAGTTACTCATGCAGAAAGGTATAGATTATTATATCTTAATCATGGTTTAAAGTTACAAAAATTAAATTATGTATGTTGCACTATTTAATGGTTCTTGGCTTAGAACATATTAACCATTTAATAAATGACAGTTGTTACTGTAGTTAAAATTTTCTAAGCCTCAGTTTTCACATTTATAGTATGAAGATAACAATGATACTTATGTTACTCATTGCTTCTGAGAATTGTTGCATGTAAGGCATTTTTAAAATGCCTGACAAATATTGAGGACTCAAAAATTTAATTTTTCTCTTCTTCTGTCACTTTCTCAACTCTCATCCTCTTATCTTTTTAATTTTCTTTTCATCTTCTTTATACTCATATAATTATATTTTATTCTTTGAACCAACTTCTAAAGATTTGCTCTTAATTTAGCACATGGACTTAGCTATAAATCATACTTTATAATCACAATGTCTAAGCTATTTCCCCCTTTCACTCTACATACCATGTTTCTACTACTTTTTTCTTTGGCAATTTTCAACCATGCACTTAATGTTTATATTTTGATAAGTTGTTACATTTAAAGAAAATGTTTTTTTTCAATTACCAATTCAAGATTGAAGCAGCATCTTTTATTCTCATATAACATTATAAAATTAACATTTTATTTCTATACATTACTCTTCCATTTTCCTGGTTATCATGATTAAATTACTATGTGTTTTTATTATGTGCATTTTATTATCAGAATACTTTTTGACCTTGAAGTTTGTTTTGGAATTTGTATGTGGCACTTATAAAAATAAATGAACTGGTGTAAATCTACTTGTACTTTTCCCCAGTCTTGCATTATTTGATTTCTATCTGATTGGCTGCACTACAAGCAAATTCTGGTAACTGTTTTCAGAAACCTATATATTCTGAGTTATTTTATACCTAAGAGATTCTTTTATGTCAAACATAAGTGACACCCGGCAACAGTATGTGACTTGTTATTTAAGTATCAAAATGCTGATTTTTCATTTAGCTTTTAATGCAGTATATATGCCTAAGAATAACTTTAAAAAAAAACTTTCCTTATTTTTAATATCTGTTCCTTTTACCTATTTTTTTTTGGATATCTGTATCATTATTTTAAAATTCCAAAGTTTTAAATTTTCTAATCTATATAATTTTATCATATGAGAAAAGTTATCACTTAAATAAGTCTTTGGGCCTGATTTCTATTAATTTATTCCCATATATTATTTATCCCCATAACTTACATAATTGATATAATAGTTTCCTTTTCTTTATAACCGTATCATTTTTTCACATTATTTTAATTTCTTTGTTTTTCATTCTTTTGAATCATTCCAGTAACCATCTTTTCTAGGAGGATTCTTTTTTATTGAAGTACAGTCAGTTTACAATGTTGTGTCAACTTCTGGTGTACAATATAATGTTTTAGTAATACATATTCGTATATTCTTTTTCATATTCTTTTGAAATAATCTTAAATTTATTTTTCAAAAATAATTTTATAATTCCAAGTTTCAAATAATAGTAATTTCATATTAATTCTACACTGATTTTTCAGTTTTATTTTTAAACTAATGACCACATAATGATCTCATAATTAGCCCATAATATATAAATGATAAAAAAAAAATAAGCTACACTACATCTTTAAGCTCTTGGTTTCTACAGTTACATTTGGAATTCAGTGTGTGTTTGTGACCTTTTGATCAAGGGGGCTTATTTTTTCTTTATACTTTTAAACTCAATGTTACTTATATCCATTTAAATCAACCAAGATATTTGAAAGTTATATTTCTGTTTGATCCCATAATCACAAAAATGCATCAGGGAGCACTGATTTTTTTTTTTTAAATCAAGGTACAGTCCTCCCATGGTATCTTCAAGGTATTTGGTATCCACTGTGGATACCAAAATCCATGGATGCTAAAGTTCCATAGTTGTCCCTCTGTGTCTGTGGATTTAGCATACATGGATTCAGTTGAACCTTGAACAATAATGATTTGAACTGTGCAGATCAGCTTATACACAATTTTTTTCAATAAATATACAGAGTCTTTATTGAAAAAATTCACATGTAAGTGGGCCCCTAAGGTTTAAATCCATGTTGTTCAAGGATCAATTGTAATGTCATTTTTAACACTGAAAGATAAAAGGGTGAAAATTTTTGAATATGAAATAATTCTTACTAAATATAAAGAAAGAGAGTGGGGTCTTGATAATTTGTTCAGGGAAAGCCTAGATTTGAATTGATTTTGGTAGGTTCTAAGAATGAGCCCAAAGCAGCATGATAACATTCCCATAATAAAATGTAAAGATCTATATATTAGGGTTAAAGTAGTTGCTTGAAACTACTTTGTATCAAAATAACAGGTTGTTTTCCCTTACTGGGAGGCTATGCTGAGGTAAAATGCATTTATAAATAAAATAAACAAAATATGATTGAGTACACTGACAGATTTTTCTGATCAAGGTGATACCACCACTGTGCACTATTGATCACACAAAGCCTGGAATGTTATATTTATATTGGTCACTGTGTGCTTAAGTAGTTCTTTACAAACTGGAAAAATCCAAAAATACATCTAAATGTAAGAATTCTAAAGATCTTGTTATGGAAAATAATTTAACAAAATGAGTACATAATTTACCCCAAAATATTTGAAGGCACATTCAGTGAAAGAAGGATTTGTCTTGTTTTGTCTTTCTCCAGAAGACTGAAAAATGTAAAACAGGGTTAGATGAAAATCTGTGTCAGCTTGACGTAAAGGACAGTCCACAGATTAGCTTTGTAACAAAAAGTCAAATTTCTCCCAATGCAGGAAATCATCTTTCTAGAAAGAGTCACATAGGTGCAAGAATGTAGAAGTTTTCCAGTTCCTTTTTCTTCCAACATCAAATTTATAATTCAGATTCTAAAATTGGGTTTGGTTTCAATCATAAAGATGTTTTGAGAAATCTGACAAGTCTTTAGTCACCTACATATAAAAATGGACTGTATACTGTGTAAGACTTGCTAAATTATATATTGTACATTTAGGATTCTGATTAATTCATTTAAATGTATTTTTCAGATATATATACATATATAACCTGTTCAGAGTATAGTGTTAAATTCTGAGAAAACAGCAATGAAGGAAGTCACATCGTCCTTGCTTGTTTGGATCTGTGGCAGGCTCAGTGATGCCCCCCTCCTCAAGATAGCCATGTCCTAATCCCAAGAACCCGTGAATACATTACTTTATACAGCAAAAGGGAATTTGCAATTGTGAATTAGCTAAGGATCTTGAGATAGAGAAATTATCCTGGGCTCTCTGAGTGGCCCCAATATCATTAAAAGATCTAGGACAAGTTTTCTCAACAGTATCACTATTGACATTTGGGGCAGGGTAATTATTTTTTGTGAGAGTCTGTCCTGTGCATGGTAGGATGTTTAGCAACCTCTCTGGCCTTTACCTCACTAGATGCCAGTGTACCTCTCATAGTATCGACAATCAAGGATGTTTTCCCAACATTGCCAAATATCCCCCAGAGGACAACACTGCCCCTAGTTAAGGACCATTCTTCTCGGGGAAACTGACAGAAAGAACCGTCACGTGTTGTTCTTACAACATATACATACAAGAACAGGAAATGAGAGCAGAGGAGGACTGAGTGTTTTAAAAACATAAAAGGGAATATACTGCCTTTATTTGGACTTCCCAGTATTACAAAGCCAGCCTGCCTTTGGATTTCAAAGGTAGGAAGTAAGAATACAAATATTTTGAGTTATAATACTTTGTAAAGACTTCTCCAAATCAACACTTCAGTCAGAGAAAGGATGTTTTTTTCTTCTTACTAAAGCCTTTATTTTTTTTCTCAAGGGGATTATAGATACCAAGGGAGAGAAAGATAGACAGAGAGGCAGAAACAGAAAGGTAAGGCTGTAAGAAAAACCTTATCTGTGTCTAAGAAATTTGGATACAATTACAAACATATGATATTAATAGATTAGAATTCTACCAAGTTTTTCAGTGATTTGTTGCCAAGGAAAACAGAAGACGTGTAACTGTAAAACAGTTCTAGGGCCATCAAACATGCACAGACAGAAAATCAGCTATAAAAAGGAAGTCAAGTGGAGCATATTTATCCAAACCAACGCTAGATGTCACAATGAATGATAATGCACTAGGAAGGATATTATAGAGGCAGAGGTAACAGATACGCACACAATAGATAAGGGAGTTTTTTTTTTCCCCCACCAGGTAATCAGGGTTCTGATCAGAGAATGTCTTTAACCATCTGAACAGTAGATCTTCTCAGTGCTGACTCAGCCAGATTCCATCACTGCTGTGATTGCCATTCTTACCTTCTGCAAATGGGAGGGGCTGTTTGTTCGTTTGTCTGTTTTTGATAGTGACTCTCTTCTTCCTCCAAAAAGATGTATTATATTTTGTGGGAGAGGGGGGACGTAGATTAAATAATTTTTCTTGTGGTTTGTAGAATTCTAGGCTGCAAGGCCTGTGCATGGACTGAGATGTCTGGGACAATGAGCCAGACGCACTAACTGGATGGGGCTATTGTCTGTTTGGGGACTTGGATAAGTATCCTCCATGTGTAAAATGGGGCTTAAGGACATTTTGTAGTCAAAAGTGATGATCTTGCCAAAAATATTAGTTGTCTGTAAAAATTGTTTTGTCCTTCTCTCATGTAACTAAATTACATTCTCATGTTTCCTTAATGAGGTCTTATGACTGAGCTCTAGCAAATAAAAAGTGAAAAGCAGTGTATGACATTTTCAAGAAAAAATTTCTGAAGACCAGATTCCTCCTCTATAATCCCTCTTTTTCATCTACCATGTGAATGCTGGTAACACCCTAGCAGTGGAGGAGTTCTTGGATTACTGTGCAGAGAAAACCCAGCCATGAGATGACTGCTCTGGGCTATTGCATGAGCACTTAAAGAAATACAGAAATGAATCCCTTATGTTTGAGTTGTTATATGTTTTGGGTATATTTATTTTTTACAGTTCATTGTTATAATTGTGTATAAGTGGGATCATATTTTAGAAATAGTGACTTTTTATTCCTTATAGTAATTAAATATATAGCAAAACTTTTCTTTCTTTCTTTCTTTCATTTCTTTTCTTCTCTCTCTTTCTGTTTCAGTCTCTTTCATTGTTGCACACACATACAATTTAAACATTTGGGCCTTTCTCTATTTATGGATTGATGTCAAGGATCAGAGTCTGAGATAGAGTAGAATCCCATGAATAATGTCTTCCTCAGTAACAACCTGTGTCCTGCTTACACTGAAGTCATCAGAACACACAAGACACTGGGTATCCACGTGCAAAAGAAACACTGAGAACAGGATGCCCTCAGCCACCCCCTTCACAGCCAGTGTATACTTTGTAATCTTGTATACTTTAAATGCAATCTGTGGGCAAAGAGAACTCCTAAATGACAAGCATTTAATTTCTACCACTGCCGCGAAAGAAGATGCAAAATGAAGAAATTTTTTTTTTGTTCCACACTAAGTCATAGATGTATGCTCATTTTAGTTCTTGCCAAAGTCACAGAATTTCTGTATTATCATATCATTTGAATTCATACTACTTCATAGAGAGTTAAAGACAAAAAGAAATTGCAATTTAGAAAACATCCTTACAGAAATGGGCAGGACAATAGGGGGTCATTTTATGCACATAAATTTGAAAGGCCAACTCAAAGCAATTAGTAAAAATTCTCAATTATAACAACCTTTAAGATAGCTGTAAATGTTTGATATATATTAGTGATAGGAATTAAATGTGCTATTTCAAACACAGAATTTGCAAATAAGCATAAAGTTAAACTTATACATTAAAATTGTTGTATGACAAAAATTTCCCTTTTCTTTTTTTTTTTGCTACAACTTTTGTCCAGCTTATAACTGAAATGCAAATATAAGTTACATTTAGTGTTATTTATATTCCTCATTCTGGGGAATGTATAAGAATACTGGTTTGAATATAAAATAATAAATATATATGTCTTTTCCATGTGAATTCACAATCCTGGATGCCTGTACACCCCACACACACACATACACCCAACACACACATGCATACACACAGAGGGATCTTTGCAATAGCTTTTTTTGTGAATTAACTCATTTTTAACTTTTATACCCATATTACAGTTGGAAAAAGTCTTTGATAATCACAGCAAATATATACAACTTTAATTGACAATACCTCTAAATTTACAAGTACAGTTTTTATATATATTTTTCTTTGTATATGAACTATAAAAACCATAAAATTGAAAAAGTTAATCGTCCAGAAGTAATTTACGATAATTAATCCATTTGAAATGGCAAAAACCTTCTGAACTTAGTCCTTGTGTGTAGCAGACTTGCTTATCAGTTGGTCAGTTTTTAAAGTGGGATAAAAATTAAGAGTACAGATCACTTAATACTGCAAAGTGATGCATATTATATACCAGATTCTTGTCCGTCTGTTTATGGGCATAACTTTGTTGTTTGGCTTTAGCAATGAAAGACCTGAATGTTCCCAACATCCACTTCTCATAACTAGAAAAGTAGAATTTAATTTGTTTCATGTTTTCACCTCCTCCCTGACCATTTAGATTGTATCCATGGGTGACCTTGATCATAGGAGTCTACTGTTTCAAGTTTCTGTGGACCAAACTGGCTTCCAGTTCTTAACTAACTCTTCCTTTGTTCTTTGTGCCATCTGAAATGCAGGTCATATACTCAATTTGTTTTATGAAACTACCAACCTAACTCCCATCTAAAATTCTGTAATTTTATATCAGCTCATTTCTAGATGCTGCCTTTTCAGGTTTGACCTATAAAGTTAGATGTCAAGCTCTCAATTATTTCTTTATATCCAGTAAAATCTTTCTGGTATTGCTGAATTCTTCTCTGAAGATTTTCTGTGACACACATCATTCTAAGTTTAATTCAGATTATATAACATTTAAAATTATTATAGGCATCCAAGGACAAGGGATTTAGCCCTTTATGTGATTCTTTGTATTAACTAATCTACAGAAATATTTCAGAATAACATATCTATCAATTATCCAACAATAATATAAAATGTATTCTTTTTATTATTAAATAAAGTACTGAGAAGTTAAAATGATCTTTCAGAGGTGGTTCAATTAGCAATTTAATGTTTTCTTTTTGAATCTTTTAAAATTTTAAATAATTCATTATATATTCAATCCAATGCATTGTTTACTAAAAATAGAGTCTTTTTGAAACGGTCCCTAAAATTAGGTCTAGATAAAGCATTTGGCTCGTGGTCTTTTAAAAACAGAAAGCAGATGTTGTTAGTAAGTTTAAAGTAATTTAAAAGCTATGCAATGTCAGTCTTCTACCATTAAAGATTCCACTTTAAAAATTTTATACATTATTTTAAGTATGTCCAAATTTAAATTAATTTTAAAATAGAAGTGAAGTTGATCATTTTATAAAATATCTGCAAGTCTATTAATACCAATTCTACAATCATATAATTGGGGATTTTAAAATTTCATTATTGATTCTCAAATTGTGCTTGTAACATACCTTCAACTGTACTTCCCTAATAAAAGCCCATGTGGTAGCTGCTGATTTCTTTGTTTTTGTTTTTGTTTTTTTGCACCTTTACACAAAGCTCAAAGAGAGCTTTGCACTTGTGCCCTTAGCCTGAACTCGGCTTATTCTAAGTTTAATGCAGTGAATGATTGTTAAATGAATGGACAGATGAGTACTTAACTAGCTGCTCTTAGTCTGAAGTATCGTAACTCTTTTTGATTACTATTTAAGTGCATTACTGATTCTTTGAAATAACCGTGTTCCTTTTAATATTATATGATTGGTACTGTTATTCCCTCTGATTCATCTGGAACAAGATTGCCAAGGTAGCTACATCTTAGATATCAGTTACTGTATTTTAAACATGAGCTTCTATTTCGTCATTCATTCATATCTGTAAGACCTCAAAACAAAATAAGGATTTCAAAGTTACCAAGATTTCTCTCTCCTTCGCTATTGTGTCGTGGCTTGAAATAAACAAAATTTTGGAATGATTTCCCCACTGAGATGGCTTTGTTGATGACAACAAAGATAATCTTGATGCTCCAGTGTAGGCAGCTTATTTTTTTTTTCAGCTTTATTGAGATTTAACTGACAAATAACATTTTGCAAGTTTAAGGTGTACAGTGTGATTTTTTGGTATATACTTAAATATTGTGAGATGATTAGCATGGTAAGGTAATTTAACGTGTCTGTCAACTCATATAGTTACCATTTGTGTATGTGTGTTTGTGTGTGCTGAGTACAAGATCTACTCAGATTCTGAAATTAGCAAATTTCAAGTATACAGTACAGTTTTTTTTAAAAATATAGTCACCATGCTGCACATTACAACCCCAGAATCCAGTCATCTTAAAACCAAAAGTTTGTACCCTGTGACCAATAAGCTCCCCATTTGCTTCCCCTCAGACCTTGGCAACCACCAACATACTTTCTGTTTTTATGAGTTCAACTTTAGTGGATTTCTAGGATGCTTTGGTAAGACATCTTGTTACCATCTCTCTCAGCACCAACATGATGTTGATCTAGAAGGATAAACTTTGATCATTTGCAGATAATTACATACAATAGATAGATAGACTGATTTGTCATCGGTCAGGGCTTTTACAGGACCTGTTCTCTCAAAAAAGTCAGACACCTTAAGGGAAGAATCATATCTGACATTTCATGAGTTAGAGAGCCAGGAGTACAAGTTTTACATCTAAGGGTTGGATGTGGAAGGCCAGGAACATGCCTTTATGTCTTGTCTTCATGTCTCTGTAACTCCTCACCTGACCTAGATAAGAGCTCAGTGCTCAGGTGAAACAAAATACAAACAGCAAAACAAAATAATTACAAATCGAACATCAAAGCAAACGTGTTTTTGTGGCTTACCTTGGATCAGCTAAAAAACCATTCTGGCACACAGCATTTGACAACAAACTGTTTTATTCATAAGCAAAATGTTGCATTTCTTGTACATAGAATGACTATGATAGGGATAGAGTCAGGTGGGATTTCAGTTTATTCCCAGTGTAAGTAACAGATGTGTAATCAATACTGAGCTGAGAGATGGTCACTTTGTCAGTTCATTCACATTCGAAAACTGCAGAGAGAATGCCACCCATCACAGCAGGTACTGACGACAGACAATTACATATGATGGATGGATGCACTGGGCAGACGGACTTCAGTGGGTGAATGAAAGATAGATAATAACTATTTCAAAAATACAGAAACATAACATTTACTTGTAAAATGAGGAAGCAATATAGATTTTTAAAATTTAGAAATTATTATTTTCTTTCAATATCAAATCTAGTTAATGTCTCCTTAATTGTTACCATTCTCAATAGATTAGAAAGAATTTTAAGTTTTAATGATAGGATTTGGAAGCAAAACTAAAACTGATGGTAGGTTTTAAATGGAAATTAAATGTGTATTTCTTATTTAAAAAAAAAAGAGTTACCCTTAGCTGTAGGTCACTAGATTTTTGCCCATAATATCACTGATGTATGTTTAACTGCATGTTGATTTTTTCCCAACAACTCATTATTACTACTGAAGACTCCAGAGACAACGTTTGTATTTTTTTTACAAATCTGCCTTTATAACATGGAAATCACTGGACTGAATGAATCATAATCTTTGCTTTTGTTAAGACAAATATGATTTTTCTTTGGTATGAGTTATAGATGGCCTCAAGAAAATTACAGGTGTGTTGTACTTACAGAAGATCTGAAATGAGTGGAAAACATCAATTGTAAGCATCAGCGCAGTAAATTAGTTCATACACTTGGCCAGTTTTAAACAAAGAACTTTTGCTCTTTGTATTTCTAGCAAAGATTGAAGGGTAATATGTAGTGTGTCCTCTCCTTTGCTATATTAGAGATAAGAAATGCCTCCTAAAAGATTTTTAAAAAAATAATGTTTCTACTTTGACTGGCATGCATTTATTTTCTAACTTGCTATGATATCATTTTTAAGATTTCAGTGATATAGATCTTTTTATGTGTGGATTTTTACTATTCTGTTAAAAATTCTTGATATTTTGTGAATTTTTCTGAATTAAATATTTTGGTATTTTAAAAATTACATTGACAAAATAACTGTTGTGTAATTTCATATGTGGTGTCCATAGCTTATCTATATAATATTGGGACTATTTCTAGTTATTATTCAACCAGACATGTTTCTTCAGAAAGCTTATTTTATAGCTGAATAGACTTTCTCATAATGCAGTGAGCTTGTCAATATTTAAATGCAAATTGGTGCACCATTATTAAACTCTACACTCAGGCATCACTAAATTACTTTTGACTTATAATTAAACACTTGTTCTAAGCATTTGAACTGCTTCTCCCTAACAGAATAACCAACTTGCTGCATGTATTTGAACACTGAGAACTGGCTTCGTAAATTTGGTCTGGTATCAAGACATTCGTAGGCTTATCACAGACCACCTGCATACAGTTTATTTTAACCATTACCATCATAAGCCACTTGACAAATATTCTGATTATGAAATGTATACCCACTAATATATTTGAAAAACAGCTACTAGTAATTATGACTGACTCTAAAGACATAAATTCTATTATACAGAAGAAAGACAAATGGAAAACACAGCTCAGTTTGTTCAACACAACGGGCTCTGATTATCTCTCGTAATTTCCTAATTGAGTAAGAGAGTTAAGCCATATAAAAATGTTAAATGTCACCTATTTTTAATAGCCCCAATGAGAATCACAATCAATCAAAAATTGACAGCCTAGTTAAAAAAAAATAAAAAAAGGCACGTGCTATAGATCTTGATAGGCCATGCAGCCAACAAGGAGGGAAGCTCGAATTGACAGCCAGAGATGCCTGCCGCAAGCCCACGTTTCTCCAGCTCCAAGCTGCTCCCCCCCAGGAGGGGCAGTGCGGGGATAGAGTGAGAGGACGTTAAGGAGTACTGGAAAACGGGGTAGATGAGTTTAGAATTGTTCCTGTGGGCAATTAGACACATTGAAATGTCCAGGCAGATAGTAATTGGTTATCCTATTGTCCTGCTTTGTGACTTATAAATGCATTAGCCAGTCATGTATGGGTATGTCATTTATCAAAGATAACATGAATGGTAAAATAAGTTTTGGTAATCCGGATTAAAGGAGACTTGACAACGGAATATCCTATGCAATGCTATACCATACCCTATACGGGCAGAAAAGGAATAAAGAGAAATCCGTTGTAAAGAGATTAGTCGGTTGACTGACAAAATTGAAATTAGAATGGTAGATTAGATAAAAATGTTCTACCAGTGTTAAATTTGCTCAACTTGATAACTGGTCAATTAGGGTAAGGTAAAAGAATATCCTTATGCTTAGGAAATACACATTGAGATATTAAAAGGTAAGATCTGGGATGTATGTCACTCACTTCCAAATGCTTATGAAAAAAATTACAATAAAGAAATAATAAATGATAAAGCCAATGACATTAAATGTTAACCATTGGTAAATCTACACAAATACACTAATGTTTTCTTTTTACTGTTCCCATTCTTGCAACTTTTCTGCAAATTTTCTGTTATTTCCAAATTAAATGTTTCAAAAGAAAAAGAGAGAGAGAGATTTGAATCTTACTGAGAAATTACCTTTTCATATGACAGGGTAATACTAAGCTGTAGAAACCATACAAAGTTCCAGGTTATTTGTACAAATCAAGACCATAGCAGAAGGGGGAAAATGAGGATCAAAATGAGGGTGAGGACATCCCCTCACCTATCACCATATCAGAATTCTGTCCCCCCAGCCTTCCCTCTCTTGTCTGAGTCGTTAATTTGTAACTCTCATGGATTATGAGAATACAAAGTTGTTTCAATGTCACCCTTCTTAAAAAATAAATGCTCCCTTTTCTGATGCCTGCTATTTCTGTTTTTCTTGCTGCAAAACTTCTCAATAGAGCCATGCATATCCATTGTTTCTACTGTGGCACATCTGTCTCTATTAACCTACTATCATCCCTGAATCCATCTTTGTCAGGGTTACTAATCCCCAATATTTATAAAATCTGAGCCCAGTTCTGAGTTCTCATTTAACTGACAGCAGAACAGCATTCAACCAAGCTGATCAGTTTTTCTTTCATGAAACTTCATTTCTTTTTGGCTGCTTCACTTTTCTTTTGTATACTGGAAGGAAATCAGTCAGACTGTCTATCTACACATCTACCCATCCATTTCTCTAGATATTTTAGAAATTAGCATGTGATCAGGAGGCAGGAGTTTACTTATGTGTGGAAGGTCAGCGTGGAGTCAGTGGCGGTGCAGAACACAGTACGTTGTTTCGGATGTGCTGGCACACTGTGTCGGTAGGAAGCAGCAGCTGTGCTGCAGTCCCCACCGCTGCCACCAGATACCGCCTTTCAGCTTCTCCAGCTCCCAGGTCAGGCGCCTTCACCCTCACAGGGCTTCCCTTACACTTAGAGTAAATCCCCAGTAGCCACCATAGCCTGCAACACTCAATGTGGTATTGTCCCTGTGGTCTCTGACCTTAACACTTATCACACTTTAACTTTTTCACTCCAGCCGCGTCATATTGTTTCTTTTTTTCTCAGCTGAGAAAATTTCCACCTGAAATTCCTCCTGCCTAGAATTTTGCCTTAGATCATCACATGGCTCCATTATTTCATTCATTACATTCAAGGTATGGCTCCAAATGAAGCCATTTCTCTGATAGTCACATCTAAAACAGACCCCCCCCCATTCCTCTATTATTATCCACCCTTTCCATCTAGGACAGGGTACAACAAACTACAGTACATGGGCAAATTGTGGCAAAGCCTCTGAGCAAGAATGGTGTTTACATTTTTTAACTTTTTAAAAATGGTCGTAAAGGTTGAAGGAAGAAAAGAAGAAGAGGAGGAAGAGGGGAAGGAGAAATGTGACGGAGAACTTACACGGCTCATAAAGCAAAATATTTACACACAATAGACATTTGCCTACATCAGTTTGTCTGTAAATTTTTTAAAGATAGTGACCATACCTGACCTTCTACACAGGAGTGCTTGCCAGTTATTTATTGAATAAAGAGATCATTCAGTTCTACAAATATTGAAGATGGTTTCATATAGACCATAAGACATATTCAACATTCAGAAATGCATATTGCTGAGATAAGTAAAAGAAAATACTAAATGCAAGAGGGAGAATAATGCAGTCACTGAAATATAGAACACACAGCACTCAGGAGGAAGTCCCAGTCACATTTTTGGTAGCCAAGAAACACATTTGTAACTGGTGCCTATTTTTTTGAAGTATTTATGTGGTTTCATTTGTCTCTGGTCGTCACTTAAGTAAACCTCTTTCCTTAGCCCAAGGCTTTCCTCTGCCTGTGGTAGAGGTAAGGGTGAGTACTGATAATTAATCTACAAAAAAATTAACTATAAATTAAAATTTACATTCTGAGAGTGAATATAGGATTCTGTTGCAAGATAATTCTAAAAACAGAAACTATTGAGAGAAAAAAATATATGTTGATTTTCTTTAGATATTGTTTAAAATATTATATTTAGGAAGTAAAAGAAAGAAAGTTCTGCCCTCTTCCAGATGAAAGGATTGTTTTGGTAAATTAGGGAATCAGAAAATGGAAGATGGAGGGAGAGAAGGAGGGAAAGGTCTTAAAAGTATTTTTCCTGCTCTCTGGACCCATAGGGTCCATGTGGGTCCAAGCGGTGGGCAGGAAGTGCGTAACAGTCTAGATAGATGTGATGTGATCCAAGCATATCCTTTTGGCAGAGATTCAGGTGTTGACATTGCTTGTAAGTGGTGGGAAAATGGTGTACAGCCAGTGGCTGTAGCTAAACAGCTGTGAGAGTAGCAATTTCCTGGATCCCCAGGGTCTGCACGTGTACGAAGAAGATCAAAGAAATTCCTAGTGTGTGATGAGAGGTTTGGAGGTGCAAAGAGCACCTGTTAGGCCATTGGGTTAGTACAGATGGACCTCCAAGCATTGGTACTTGGGTACCTGTATCAAGTCTGGGGCTGTGGGCTGTAACAATGGGCACCCACATATAACACCCCACATACTAGGTTTGAACAGTCTCCTAGGTCAGGGACCAGACAGATTTAGCAACCAAGAGCAAAGATCAGTGAAGAGCCTTGGTTTTTTTGTTCTTGTTTTTTTTTGGTTTTTAAAATTGAATTATAGCTGATTTACAATATTGTGTTAGTTTCATGTGTATAGCAAAGTGATTCACTATGCGTGTGTGTGTGTGTGTGTATATATATATATATATATATATATATATATATATATATATATATATATATTCTTTATCAGATTCTTTTCCATGATAGGTTATTGTAAGATAGTGAATGTAGTTCCCTGTGCTATACAGTAAATCCTTGTTGATTACTTGTTTTACATACAGTAGTGTGTACCTGTTAATCCCATATCCCTAATGTATCCCTAATGTACCCCTCACTTCCTCCCCACAGTAACCATAAATTCGTTTTCTATGTCTGTGAGTCTCTCTCTGTTCTGTAAATTAGTTCATTTGTATTATTTCTTAGATTCCACATATACGTGGTATCATATAATATTTGTTTTTCTCTGTCTGACCTCGAAGAACCTTTGGACATCAGTGAATATCCTTTCCACCTATGTCCCTTTCCCCAAGTTAACATTTGTTAAGAAAAAAGACAGGCAATTCAATCTAGAAACAATACTAAATGAATGTCTTAGTCAGCTCTGGCTGTGATAACCAAATACCATAGAGCTGGGTTGTTTAAACAACAGATGGTCATTTGTCACAGTTTTGGAGGCTGAGAAGTCTGAAATCAAGGTGCCATCAGCTTCAGTTCTTGGTGAGGGTTTTCTTCTTGACTCGCAGCCACCACCCAACTATGTGCTTACGTGACCTCTTATCAGTGCATGCATGGAGAGATACCGCTCTCTCTCTGCATCTCTCTTTTCTCTCTTCCTTCTGTGATAAGGACATTAATCTTGTTAAATCTTATTATAAAGCCACACCTCTAAACCCAGTTACCTCCCAAAAGTCTCACCTCCAAGTACTGTTACACTGGGGGTTAGGTCTTCAACATACGAATTTTGGGAACACACAGTTACTCAGTGTATAACAACGAAAAGTAGTTTAAATTATGCTATGTCCAAAACTCTAAAATTGAATTGACTAAAATGAGTTCCTTCTCCCTGGCCTTGCATTCCAATGAGTGGGACGTTTTCAGGAACTATGGTTTATAAGTTTTAATAAAATATAGTTTTAAAATTTTTTAAAACAGCATGTATTAGTGGAAGAGTATAGTACAATAAAAAAACTGTACTTTACAGTTCATTCAGCTACTTAGTTTTTTGTTTTGTTTTGCTTTGTTTTATTGCTTTTTTATGTATTGGCCCCAATACTTAACTCTATAACGAGACAAAGTACTGAGCATCTTTGATTTGAAATTTTCTCTATTTCTTCAATTAAATAATAGGACTTATCTCATAGCAGGTTTTTTTGAGAGGGTTAAATAACTTCTCTGCCCAGAGATTTCTCAAAACCTAGTTGTTTCTCAGTATTTGTCAAGCTCACACAGCATAGCCCTGTGCAAAGTGCAAAGAGGTCACTTTGGGGAGCCACTTATTCATGTCCAAGCATTGACAGACATGACATCTCCACTGTGTTTCTCATATCTCCAGTGGTAAAGTCAGTAGCAGATAAATACCATGAAAATCATTATATACAGTAAAGAAGTTTCTAACGTTGATTTCTTAAAATTAGACTCATGGGAGAAAATAAAAACCAACCATAATTCCACATTTCAAAGAAAAGCCACTGCTAATGTTCAGCATTTTTATATTTACTTTCAGAAAGACACATTCTAGCATAAGGTATCTTTGCTACATACATATGTTTTAATATTCTTGAGTGCATAATTACATGATTCATGTAATGGGTGGATATTTACCATTATAAGAAACTGACAGATTCATTTCCACATACATTGGTCCCACTTTCGGTCCCGCAGCAATCTGTGAAAAGTCCAGTTGCACACGTAAATTAACCCAGTTAGTCCTCTCCCAGTTCCTTTGAGGTTAGTATTATCTTCACAGTCATTTTAATGACCAAGTCAGGCTTTGAACCCATCCAGTTTGGTTCCTCGGATGAGTTCTTAACCACTTCATCACGCCAGTCCTTGGCAAGCTCATTTTCATTCCATTCATCTGATTGAGGAAGTAGAAATTCACTGTGATTGAGAATGTAATCTCCTGGCTATCGTACGGAGCCTTCTGCTCCCCCTGGCAGCAGCTGCCCATGCGTGTAAACCACTCCTCCTCCGCTACCCAGGCTCCGGCTTTAATATCCGCTCGTTTTTGTTTCATCGTAAGAGCAGACTAATCCAATTTCCTGGTCAGGAAGGGTTCCCTTTGCTGTTCTGCTTTTGATGTTTCTCTCTGAGTCTCTGGCAGCCTCTGAGGTGACTCACATAGTCTCCTCGCTTGAATGAGGGAAATCATCTTTCCCTGCCACTGTCCCACTTTTTAACGATTAGGCTACAAAGCCCACAGTCTCGTGTTCTCAAATTCTGTTTTAGTTAGACACTTTCTTCAAGTATTCACTTCTTGGCTCTGCAGGCTTACAGTATATGCCCCAGGATGCATGGGAGAGGCCAAAGGAAAACTCAAGCAGCACAAATTCTGACTACGCTGTTGGACTTTTGCCACCATTTCTCAGTTAAATATTTCCTGGGACACTCTGTCAGATACCCTCTCTTCTCCTACAAACGTGCTTGGAAATGCAGAAATCAGTCTTTTAAGCTGAAGCGAAATCCAAACAACAAATAAATTCAGATTTTAAGAAAGCCAAATAGCTATTTGGTATTGCACATCTTTAAGAAATAAGTTCAAGTTGTTTGCTTGAAATTTTCAGTTTTTCAACTGTATTAGCATGAAAGGCATGCTGAAATGGTGTCAGATGTCCAAGGGTTAATGTTGTGATTCCGAGGTTCACTATTGAAATACAGTATCATTACCAGAGTGGCAGCTCTGACCCCCAAAGGACAGACATCCCATCAGTTATAAAATGTTGCTCTTGGTCGGTCACTAAACATTAGACTGAGGACAGTACCAGGCTATCAACAGCGGTCTTCCTCTTTTACAGAAACAAAATAACTGGCCGGCTTGAGACAGGTAAACCATATTGCCAAGGTTCTCGATGACACTGGGAAAAAGCTTCTGAAGTGATGGATTTGGGTTTATTATTACATACTTAAAATAATACCTTTCATTTCAAAGTCCTAAAAAAACATAAATAAGGAAGTGAGATCTACACAACACTTACACTGCACCCGGCACTGTTCTAAGCACATTTATACACTCAAGCAATTTCAACAACTCTACAAACCAGCTGTAATTTTTTTCCTGCTTTCAGCTGAGGAAATAAGGCCGAGCTACAAAGTGTCTCATCCAAGATCACGCAGCTTTGGGGATTTGAGCGCATGCTGTCTGGTCGTAGTATAAAAATGAGTACGATCTAACTTCACAGGCTCCTCTTCATTCCTGGAAATTATAACAAAACCAGATTTTCTTGGAACCGAAAATAGAAAGAATTACCAATTTTGAGAATATGGTAATCATATCTTTGATTCCTTTTCCACAATTCATTTTTGAAGTATGGACTTGATTATCTACAAATGAATTATCTGCCAGTCTTTTATGTTTTCTCACAGAATGGAGTAGAAGGACATTTTTTTTTTTTTTGGCCATTCTCCCTAAGTAATTATGCTTTCACTTCATCCTAAAGGAGAATTTCCAAAATGGAGAAATAATAAGTAACATTTTCATGCATATTTAGTCCATATATGGCAGGAAGGATGAGGCATTCTTTCTTACCCTTTCCGTTTGGAGGTTAATATACTAGATGCCACTTCCCCAGTCAGCGGTGGCCTCTAGGTGCTGGATTACCTGGAAGAATTTGTGAAAGTGGAGAAGAATTATAGTTTTACTTCTACGTATTATGTGTCAGTACTTTGCATATAAGTAGCCTTACCACTGTGGGCATTTGATAGACCTGAGCATTGGTCAGTATATTTGAAAAAAAAAGGGCGACACATCTGCTATTTGCTGAGCAGACTCAGTGGAGGTTAGCTAGCGGATGGCAAATTAGATGAGATCTAAGGGTATTTCCTCTTTTTTCCAACTGCTTGGCCCCTATTTTGTGTCTGATATGTGACTTAGGAAAACTTAATCTTTCTTGGTCTCAGTTTTGTCGTCTGTAATCTGGTATTAATGATAATGCCTACATAATAAAGCTAGTGGGAAAATGAGACAAGATGGTCCATGTTGAAGTGACTTGTATTGTGTCTGACTTGGGGAAAGTCCTCAAAAACTGTTAGCTTTCATTTCTTTTTTTGAGAACAGAAATTTATTTATCATCTATACTCTTTTTTTTTTTTGACCTATTTCATGAACAACATGTTACAGAAACATTGTACCAATCATGGTTTTCAATCTAGAGTCTAATGATAACTGGTCTCCTGACCTTCATCAAGGCACTTATTTCCCAGGCTTTCTGTTTAATTATGGGCAATATGGAGTCAGACTAAATGATTTTAATTTCCTCCAGTACTAAAATTTTACGATTTTTTATTCACTGCATAAATCTTCACATAATTTAGTCACTCAAAATATTGGACATTAAAAATCTTAAACATTATTCAAATAAAGCAGTGAATTTTTCATAGAAAAGAATTCCTTCGGTGACTTTAATAGTCCCATAGTCTCTAGCTTTATTTTTGCTGAAGTTACTTAAATTTTGTTGTTATCCAAAAATACTCTTTGGTAGGTCTAGTTCCATGAGAAATTAGGTTTTTTTTAGCATAAATAAGTGGATGAATTCATTACATCATACAATTAAAAGACAGATTCTGAGGTAAAATTAAAACCAGTGTATTCTTATTTCATCCTCACATTACAGACACAAAATGATATACAGAATTAGTGTCTACTGTTATTACTAATACTCTCAATGTCTCTGTTACCCACTAAAGATATAATAAAATACCACTCACAGTAAAAATATAATCAGTAAAAACTCAAATCCTTTCTTTTCTGATGAAAATTTCCAGTGAATTTCTAACCATTGGTGTTACTGCTTCTTATGAAGCAATTCCTTACTGTTCTACTGAAGTTATTCAATATTCATTGTCTATAGAAAGATGAATATATTCATGACAATAGAAACGTACTGTACATTAAAAAGAAGACTCAAATAGCAACAGATTTGGAGTTTTGAAGTGACTTTAAACATATTTCTTTCTAAACTTCTTCAGAATTAAACACTAAAAGGAGAAAGATGGTTTCTAACATCTTGATTATGTCCAGTTTCAAAAATGAAGTGCGGGCTGTGTTGCCGGCTTTCAGCTTGAACAGCTGAGCACTGTTCAAATGCTAAGTATCCTGACCATTATGGTATGTTGACTTGTATAACATATACCTCGGTTATTGCCCCTCTGAAACACTGACCACATTTTAAAAAACCCTTTAACATCCCAGCTTCTTTGTCTATAAAATGGAAATAATAATATTTAGAAAATTTTTGAGAATAAGTTAAGTATTGTATAGGATTGAGAAGAAGCACCTGATATTTACTACCGTTTTGATTTGCATGCATTATTTTACAGGTAATATCTCTCCTTCACTAGGAAAATGGTCTTTTGGAGAGGTACCAATACCCGTCAGCTGTATTTTGTGAAGTTATATAGATGCATAGCTTAAAACCAAGTAACAAGGTTGTTAAAGTGTACAAAAATTAATGTCGGTAGGTACATACTTCTGTTTGAAGGGTTGAAGGGTTAGTGTTATTAAGTCAAGAAAGAAATAAAAATGTACTAAAATAGCTATAAAATTACCGAGGTGCTAGATTTAACTTCCATTTATTTTCTTATCCCTCACATTATCTTGCACAATTTAGTAACTTAGTAAATACTGAACTGATTTAAAGTGAATTAAGGGATTATCGAACTTTATTATGCAGTAGAATTATATGAGGTTCTTTAAAGGCAGATTTCAAGGCTCTACATACATAGATTCTAATTCAGTATGTTTGGAGAAAATCCCAGATTAGGAGCTTTTTTTAACAGGAATCCCACTGCCCCTTCAAGATCCTGAGATGACCTGCTCTAACAGTACACTTAAAAAAAAAATTGAGGAGGAGAGGTAATTAGGTTTGTTTGTTTATTTAAATGGAGATACTGGGGATTGAACCCAGGACCCCACCTCGTGCATGCCAGGCAACTGCTCTACCACTGAGCTACACCCTCCCCCCTCGGTACACTTTTATAAGCACAGAATATTTTTATAGTTCATTAACTATATTTCCTGGTACATGTTCTAGGAGGCATAGTACACAGAAGTTATATATTGGAGAATTTTTTTTAATTGACAAGGGAACTGCTTCATATAAGCACTGTTACAAACTGAAACATATTGGTATTAACTAAAATGTTAAAGAGCATCCTCCTTCATCAACATGTCACCAAGGCATTTACTCAAAGATAAGTCAACATAAAATATTACAAAACAATGCCAATTTGTAAGTAGATTACCTGTGTGAGTTGATGGCAGTGCGTCCTTGAGTACATAGATGGAAACATATTTTCTGGTCCACGGGTTCTCTCTCCACTTTGACTATGTCATAGTATGACCAACTTGGGGAGCATTGAAGATATCGATTATATGTGATCTTCTCTGTATGAGTATTATTCCTCAAGAAAAGTTTTTATAAAATACTGATTTACATCAAGTCCAACACTCAGCTTCTAACTCAACTCTTTTGGAGTATAGTCTAGCTGTTGGTACTGTCTCCAAAGTACCTCAGAGAATTGGAATGTCTAAAGTGGGTAATAAGCAAGAGCATATATACTCTGATGTGTCCTCGGAGGTTGGATGGGAGTTGGGGAACAATTTTAAGAACAGAAAAAATAACTTCTTGAGCCATCCCAGATAGAGATAGTCCCTTGACGTTAGACTTGGAACCATCCATCAGACTACATGTCTTTGAAACAATGCATTCCATTTGTTACTTGTCAGGTTATCCAGGTGTACAAACAGCATTGTTATGTTTTCTATGATTTCAGTTTACACCTTTAAGTGAAGAATTTCTAGTGAGTACACGAGACTTTCAGAGTACCCAATGTCACCAAGTTATCAGTGGTAAAATTTACACTTTGAGGTCTATCCGTCTTTGTGAAGGCTGTAGTATGGCAATATACAAAGACTCCTCCATGAGACCAACCGGAGGCTATTTATTCAGAGTTCTCTATAGCATGGGAGTCAGCCTCCATCATTTATGTCTGTCAGACACTTGAAAAAGGGGAGGGAAAAGGAAGGCTTTGACATTGTTCTCATTGGAGATCATCGGCGCGAGGGAGCTGGAGGCAGGCTCCTTAGAAGTGGGAGACCTTATTTGGTTGATTTGTGGAGCATGTTTGAGTTTCTCTGGTGAGTCTTGTGTTGAAAGGAAGGGGCAGAAAATAGAGAAGCTGGTCATCACTGACCAAGTTCTGGCCTTTCTGAGCTATTTGCTGCAGAGGTTGTGGGTCAGAGTTCTGTTATCCTGTATGATCTGGTCATTGTCCCTTTGTATCCTGAGTCTCCCAGTAAGCTAATATAAATCTCTTTTACCAGCGTCTTAGCGGAATCTAGCATTTTGGGGAGTCGCATGAATTCAAGGTATTTATTATTTGTTCAAGAATGACTGACTGAACATGCTTAAGTCCTCCAAATTATTCCATGGAAATATGCAATGCCCTGAGAAAACCTAGTTTACTTAGAAATTACATGGATTGCAGAACAATCTTGCTAAAGTATCTACTCTTTTAAAACGAATACTTTCTATTATGAAAATCCATGTGTGAATAGATTCAATATATGCAATGCCAAATATATTGAAAATCTAGGAATACAATTTTATTAGAACTTTATTATATCTTTTACATTGAAAAGAATGAGGTGGATGAGTAGAAGATAAAGTTATTTCAAAGCATTAGACATTTTAGGTATGTCAGCAGAGACGTGCATTAATCTGGTTGTCACTTATGGCTTATAGGCAAGTGTCCCATTTTGTGAATAAAGTTTTACTGGAATACAGCTAGCCCATTCCTGTAAGTATTGTCTAGGACTGCTTTCTATACAACTGCAACAGAAATCATGTGGTCTGCAGTGCCTGAATTTTTATTATCTGGCGTTTTTACAGAAAAAGGATGCTAACTCCTCCTGGAGGGCATGTCTAACTGTGTGAAAAGTACAATATCTAGATTCATGCCAATAAATTGAAGCTTTCGAAGCAACCCTTTGAGACAGATATAAGCTTTACTGAGCAAATCAGGAAATTAAAAGAAAAGTAAAGGTTCCTTACTTTCCATGTTGTCACCATGGAATCCCATCAGCTCTTTGGAGGAAAGACTCCTTTAGAGCTAGTTTTGTCTTCTGCTTATAGAATGCATCTGGTTCAATTAAATCTTCGCAGTACGTGAATAATTTCAATCCCTTAGGCAATTGGAATATTCATTCTGCCTCACAGTTAACTGTAAGATTAAAAAGTACCTTTTATTTTCTTTAAGCCCACTAATTGAGCTCCAAAGTGTTCACATTTTCATACTAATAGAAAGGTGACTGAATAAGACTGGAAATAATTCCGTTAAATATATCAATCAGCTTATAAAGTATATTTCTGAATGTTTATATGTCTGGTATAATATCTTAGCGCTCTCATTTTTATATTTTAATCTCTCACGCACAAACCATTTTTTAAAAAGTTGCTTAATTGCATGAACCTATTCTGAGTTTTCTTTCAATTTATTAACATTTACTCACGACTATTCTTTTTTAATCTACATCTTCAAAAGAGACTATTGGGTGTTTTCACACATGCACAAATACACACACACCCCCCCATACACACTTCTGCATTTATTAAGCACCATGTAAATACTTTTACTAGGTAATTGAATTCGTACTTTGTAAGATCCCAAACTACAAGCTAAAAGTAAGTAATAATATATAAGTACATTTAAAAAATAAATCATATTGATAAAAATCATTTTAGAAAATAATCAAAGGAAAAATAAAAATAATTTGCATTTTCAGTACTTTAATGATGAATATGTATTTTAATAACTTTCTTAAGGATTTTATTGCAGTACGCCCTTACTGTCTCTATAAAGTAAAATTTTTGAAACAGTTTGCAGCTTTCTCATTTTGCTGAGTCATTAAAACCTAAAATGATTTATTATATTGTCCTGTAAATTAATAATATCTGGGGGAGCAAAAGATATATGCCTCAGTGGCTCTAAGAGAACTGGTTCTATATTCCTGTACTTTTATGGTTCTTATTCTCTCTTTGTCAGTTTTTGTGTTTTCCTTGTTGGGAATTACCAATTTCTAATGCCAAGTGTGTTTGATTCCATATTAATTCTATTTGCTACTTCTGCATAATTTCATAACATACCAACCTTTTTTAAGTCCCTATGCACCTAATAAATGGTGATCAAAAGAATTGCTTCCGTGCTTTCAAAAAATCCAGTCTATTAGAAGTGAAGGGTATATGCACAAACGATTACATTCCTCTGATAAATGCTATGGTTTGTGTAATAAAAACACAGAGGAGAGAGAGAGCAATTCTTCCAAAGCACATTAGAAATATATCATAAAAGAGTTAATGCATAGTCATCCAAGTAAAAGATAAATGTATAAAATAACTACTGATTTTTTAATACATAACTATTACAGATGTTATCTGTACTTCTACAAAATAAAGTAATAAGTACAGTTAGTATGCCTTTGATAGCTTTATTTTCCCTTTGATAATAAACCTTTATCACATGCCTGAGTTAGACATTAATAGAATTATTTTCAAACAAAGTAAATTATTTGCTTATTTACTATCTATCTATCTAAGTATCTATTTACATATCTATCTACAGAGAGAAACATTATACCTTCATATACAATTAAGAAGAGAAGTAACCTTTTTGTTTTGGTTCTAAACACAAAGAGGACAAGTTTATCCTTACTCTGTCCACACTGATAACTCCCTCTCCCCTAGAAATCATTCTTCTTATTTTTTTTATTGTAAATACTGGCTGCTATGCTTATGAATGGTATGAATAGACAGACATATTCTACACTGCGACTTACCGTATCAAGCAATGCCAGCATTTTCTGTTACTGTTTTGTAGAAACACACATGAAGATAAGGAATGTATTTTCAATGATTGAAGAGTGACTGGAAAAAAGTACAATCAGTTATTTAGAATTTTATTCCAGTGACCCTCAAAAAATTAAACCATGACTGACAATTCTGTTTCAATATTTATTGTAATAACCCCCTCTTGCATAGTGTTGTATAGTTCTTCAAGGCATTTTTATTTATATCAGCATCTTTGGTCCTGAAACGACCTTTGAGATAGACCAGACTGGTGATTACTATCATTTTTCAAAGAACAGGAAGCAGAAGTTCAGAGAGTTTAAATGATCTGCCTGTGGTCACAAAGTGCTCTTAAAACGAAAGGCCATGATAGATGCACATTTTTATAGAAAGGATTCAAGGGCAGTAATCTGTTTGGAATTTAATTGGATGTATAAACTGAATGCTAATGCTTTATTCTAATACGTATTTATGTGAGCAAATTGGAGACTGAAAATAAGAAAGCTTGTGTATCACTTTCTCGAAAATGAATATTATGTAAAATTATTCATCAAAACAACAGTACTATTTTCCCTAATTTAATCAACCTGGTGATTATTTTAAAGGTCTTTCAGTTATAATTTTCTTGTCAAAAACCTAACTTTGTGCACATATAAATTATTTTTTCTTGAAAAATACACATCTATACATTTCTGCCTCTTTCAGCTGGTCTGGCAGTCAATAAGATTGAATTCTGTAGCTAATTTTAAAGTTACCAAATGAGAAATATAAAATGATGGAGATAAAAGAGTTAAATTTAGTACAGTGGTAAATCTCTTCAAGAGCATTTAATGTAATCATGTCATTTAAATATAAACATTCAATTCTTAAATTTGTCAGCTAACATTTAGAGTCCTTTTGATCACCATATACATGATCATGTAAAAACATTCTCAGTGGAGCCATTTAAGCAGATAAAATTCCCATATTTCAAAATATTATATTCTAAAATGTCTCAAAATATCTAGAAGGGAAATGTTATAGAAATACTGATAAATAAATTAGTTAAGAAAGGTGATAAATTTGACAGCCAACTTTTTATTGTCTTGGGAGAAGATAGAAAGTGAAACCCACAGATAATCCTCAAATCTGATTTCTGCAGTTACATTCGATCTGCTTCCCTTGCTAAACTTTCTGCAGAGCTGATCATGCAGTCACATGGCCTGAAATGAGTAACCTTGTCTCCTTTCCTCTAGACCAATATGAGGAAGAGCGGAATTCGGGAAAGGCTGGCAGCAAAGGGAAAAAGCAAAGAAAACATGGCATGGTCTCTCTTCTTCAGTCAGAAAGATGTCTTTAGACCTGAAAGTCAGAATGGCTGCCTCTTATGTTGCCTGACAGATATAGGCATTTCTAGTCATCAAGTTCACTTTGTGGTTACAAACTGAAAACAAGATCTTGGGCAGCCCCCTAAGTGTTGCCTCATTTATACTTGACTCTGTTTCATAGTTGGAGAAGCAGTCGGAAGGTAATGGAACAAGTCAGACATAATTCTGTTCTAGCTCTGCATTTGCAGCTGTGACTTACGGACAAGTACCTTAACTTCTGCGAAACTCAGGTTCCTCAGTACTTAAAATGAATGTCTAAGATCTACCTTCATAAGTTTGTGTGGGTTAAAACATGTGTACTTTTCCTAACACGGTGCCTTAGACATGTCAGCAGTCCAATGAGAGTATCAGTTGGTATTAGAATGATTAAATTAAAGTTAATTCAGGTTAATAATAGGCTATTTGTTCAATTGGAAAAGAGTAGGGGAAAATATTACCCAGTTCTGGAATATGTACACTAATGACTTCTTTCCAAAAACCTGTTAAAATATTTGTAAGGATTTTTATTGTCTATCCTTTCTCCTTGGAAATAGTTCGAAATACATCTGTCTGCTTCAATAGATGCACATCAGAATTTACAAAACAATCCTTGGATGGAAGGGAATTCTGGCTAAGGTTGTGTTCTAAGTGCAAGAGTCGTGAACCATTTATACTTAGTTAAGTGATGCTTGCAGGACGTAAGTGTTGGTTCTGTGAAGGACAGGGCAGTATTCTGAACAAGAGTCCCTGTGCTAAATGATGAATTACCTGAGGCTCATAACTCACTCTTCCCTTACAGGTAAATATAAGACTCCCAGGGGAATGGTCAATGGCCAAAAAATCTTCTTTTAGAGAAAGTATATGTAGAAGTAAGAAGAAAGAGGCAAGAGAGAGTAAGGAAGGTCTGAGAGAAAAAAAGAGACAAGGAGGAAAAACAGGAAGAAATAAGTAAAAAAAAGCAGGGAGGGAGTTATTAACTATCAGAGCAAGTGAGGATAGAGAAAAACATGGTTTGACTGATTTATTTAATACCTTAAGTAAGTCTCTGCTCTGAAATAGCAGTTTTTTGGTTGGTTGTTTATTACTAGACTCCAGGCTTCATGATCACTTCCAGCAAAAGCAATTCCAAGAAAGTGGATGACGGTACTGATTTTAATAGACTACAATCATTAGGAAACATTTTTCTTTTGTCCCATCAAAATTTTAAGAATGCTCCTAATGGAAGCTAAAATAAGCTTCAACGCCAATTCAAAATACAGAAGGGGAGAAAGCAAATACTTGCAGAGGGTAAAGTTCTGTTTATCGCAAGGCACTACCGATACACGTGAATGGGGCGAAGACGCTGATTTCCTCCAGAAGCGTTCTGCTCACCTGCTAAGTGACAGTGGACAAGCATCCTTACTTACATCAGAGCCAGAGCATCACATGTAAGTTGTGAGTTATGAGATACCGGATCCTTCGAGCACAAAATCAATCTCTTCAATAACCCCACTATCCCCATGGGTCCAACACTGTGCCCAGTGTTCCTGTTTCAGAAATTCCTTTGAGTTATGACACAGCCTTCAGAAAAATCTTTGTTAAATCAAAGTCTGTGACTTGAGAGGTTTAGCCGCCCAGTGTCTTATCAGTTTGAATTAGATAATTAGCTGTCAAGAAGAGCCCCTGGAGAGGGAAACGTAGGTTAAGTATATTTAATTGAGCAGAAGAAAGAATAGAGATGGAAGGATTTTCCTGTATCACAGGCATCGTACCATCAGCAGTGGGATTGTGCAGGAAGCAGGGGCCACCGAGGCCTTAGGATACTTACTGAAGAGAAACCTACAGGAAAAGAAAAGAGAGCCACAAACAGGCCAAAGTTGGCACAGAGTAAAGAAAAAAAAAATTGTGGACTTTCTGATTTTGCTCTTCAACTGCCCCGGCCTGGATGCAACCTAGTCATTTCCACCCTTGCTCTAATGGTGGACTAAGAAAGGTGGCATGCTGGAGAGACCAGTGAGCAGTCCCAGATCATCAACAATAACACAGCTCCTGGGACAGCCTCCTGTGTAATTTCTAAGGATAATGAGATTGCAGATCCTCAGGAAGAAAACCAAACGAAAAGTGTGTAGTAGAGTTCTCAGTATTCTTGATCACTTTTTCTCATATGATCTTGCAAACTTAAAAGATAAAAGAATGGCTTATCTCTCTTTTGAAAATAGTATAATTCCAATTTCTATTTGTTACCAAGAACATAAATTGAAATTATTAGATAAGAAAATTAATTTTATGCAACATTATGTATTCTAACGTAAATTATTTTGCTATAAACATAGGATATAGATTTCTAGCTGCAACTAAATTTTATAAACTTACTCATTTTGCTCCCATTGAGAGATAATACTGAAAACTGTCTTCTCAAGTATTATTTAATTTGTTCAGTCTAAGTTTATCTTTTAAGATTTGTGACAACTGTTGTTTGATCCTTGATTTCTGAATCTCTCAAAAAAGAATAAATAGAATCTGCTGATTTTATTGTTCTGCAAAGAGTAATAAACCATTGCTGTATGAATCCAGCTTCTGTCACAAATATCTTCAAAGCGACTTTGAAGAAGTCACAGGAAGATTTTTTTAAACCTTTTCATTTCCCTCATTTATTAACTTTTGAAAATTGTACAACTGATTGTCAGTCACTCCATTCCATGGAGGTGTGTACACAGGTATAGGAGCTGAACCAGGCTTGTGGAATAAAGAAAGACTTCTCGGAGAAAGCAACAGCTAGAGGACATAGAGAGACGGGAAAAATTACTATAATGTGATTTTTGTAAGCCTTTGTAAAAACAAACGATAGTTTAATAATAATATTATGTGTGTGTGTGTGTGTGTGTGTGTGTGTGTGTTTACAAAAGCTTACTAAAGCTTAGACCAGATCAGATTATAGTAACTTTTTTACACCTACATATTGAATTTACCAAGATTTTAAGACTGATAATGGATAGTGACCTTTAAAAATGTCCTTTGGCATCAATTAAGATGATTAATTTTTCTTCTTCAAACTGTATATCAATTTTTAAAGAAAGAGAAATTACCATTGAGTGATATCTGTAAAATGTTAATTGTTTAAGCTGTAATATTGGTTCATAATCGTTTTTAAAAAACAATTATATTTTTATAGTGATTATATTTTTGTTTTAAAAAATACAATTTTAGAATTATCATTTGTACCTTGATATATGAACAATATGGATCTATAATAACAGTTTATTATCTAAAAGTTCAAAAATTTTGGACTTACTCTGAAAATTATTACTTGAATAGCAAATTAATATTATAAGTAAACATGCAGTTTTATTTAAAATCAACTGCATTTCTTTTGATCTTATTTTTAATATTTTTAGTTCATAAGGTGTATTTCAGATATCAATAAAGAGAAAATTAAAATGATTAATTACTCTACCAGTAATGAACAAAAGCCACAATGTCTAATGTTCTGCTTCCATCATGTTTTCTATTAGCCTTTCAGAGCTAGTTTCCTTAAGATTTATATTCTGCTTCTATGTAATCATAATCATCAGAAAGAGTGTAATGAGACATCATCAATTTAATTTAAATTTTCAAAGGTGCCAAGTTGATTGATCTTTTAAAGTGCCACAGGGATCTTGAAAGTAAACATCCTTTTCAGCATTATTAGTTTAATTTCAGTGGTGCAGTGGATCCCATGAGAGTTTTATGAACACCGAATCCTACACAAAATTTTATATGCCAGTGCACTAAATTATAACATATGCTTGAAAGACTAAAATTTAATTAGCACCATCCATGCAGGAAAATCAAGGAGTCAATATAATAATTTTGCAAGAGGTCTTTAAACTGTTTTGAATTACATGATTTAAAAAAAATCATACCTTTTTACAAACTAATAAAAAATCCACATTGCAAAGTTCTTAAATAAATAACATCCAATTTAAAGATGTTGGGTAGTATATTGATTGGTAATATACTGGATGAATTCAAATATGTGATAATTAGTCAAACTTCTTCCTGATAACGAAGATATTGGCAAGTCCTACTGGCACCAGAATTGAGCTTGTTTCTCTATTTCTGGATCCATAAAAACTTCCTCCTTGATAAAAGCTTCAGATGAGAAACAGTTTAGATCATTGACAAAAATGTTCAGTAGAATTAACAGATGTTTATTTATATAGTATGAAAGTCCACCTTGTATTTGGTTCACTTTTTAGGTTGCTAAGAGAAAAATAGAAAGAGGAATCCTATGTGTTTTTAATTTTCTAGAAACAGATAAACAGAAAAAAAATTAAATGTAAGAAAAATATTCATAAAACCAAACCAAATTTAAATTTTTCTCTTGAATCAGTAGAGGTGCAAAAGGGGAAAAATAACTCTAGTTATTTTAACAATTCAATAATGATTTTAAAATAATTCAATATAAAGAATCATTGACTAGCTATAAAATAATTAAAAAGGCAAACATAAAACACAGAAATATCACACAGGTAGAAACAATGGAAACAATAGGAAGCAACCATCAAAAGGAAGCAGAGAATTTCTGATGTGTAAAGATTGGGAGAGGGGCCCCTGGGACCTGGGACCCAGACCTCACAGAAGGGACTTCGCTGGCCAGCGCTGTCATCCCTGAGAGCTCACTGAGGCTAGCTCTGCAGTTGTTGGCAGCCTGAAAATTGGAATGAACTGCTGCTGAAAGGGTGGGGAGGGGCAAAAAAAAAAAAACCAAAACACAATAAGCAACAGGCTCTGAAAGGGTTGCTGACAGGAAGAGGAAAAAAACAGAAAAAGGAAGCAAAGAGGAAGGCAGGCTGGTGTTCCTTCTTCCTTCCCAGGCCTCCAGCCTCCTAGCACCGACTATTGTGAGACTAAGAGAGAGACAGCTGGCCAAGGGAAGTGGGATTTGCAGAGTCCAGCCTCCTTATCACAAAGCCGGTAACGCAGACAAGTGGGTTTGAAACGGAGATGATATTTAACAATTGTGTTAGAAAATTCAATATTCTTAAAGTCAAGCTAAAACTTTAAAACATCACTCTATAAAGTCATTTCTGTTAAAGGTCGCTATATTCTCTCTTCTAACTCAATATGAGAGTATGTCTTGGAAATTCTAGTTGAGTGGATAGTTTTAGTTTTCACTGCAATGTTTCCTTTCACCTACAGCTGGAAATCTTTTCTTGCTTCGTGTGTTGGAATGATCTCATGTCATCAAAACAATTATCTTATTTTCTTTAAAATTATTTTACAATTTTGATATCCACATTTCTACCTTTGAGTATTCAGTTTACCTGGAATTTAACTTCAATTTGATGTGATGTAGAGACATATTTTTATGTACTATCCCCTGCATCCCTCAGTGTGGATGGGCAATTATCTCCAACAATAGACTGGATAACAAGTGTTTTTCTTCCTGCTTCCTAATGCCATTCTGATGTATCAAAACCTCAAATAGCCGTAGGGATATTGGAAGCAGTTTATTCTCTTTGCTTCGTCAACCTCTGTTCTTTGTTTTATTCTTTCATATGAATTTTAGGATAAATCTTCCAGTTCTGTGAAGAAAATGCAAATGTAATTTTGCATGTAATTCAGGTTAACTTGGGAAATACTTAATTTTACGAATTTTAGTCTTCCTATGTATATACTTCTTAGTTCTTAACATACTTCCTTTTTCTTCAATAATCTTAGTAAAATATCAACATATTTATTAGTTTTGTTCCTTGGTGAATTGTTTCCTTTGGTATATTATAAATGGCATTTAAAATAATTTTTTATTTGATAATATTTTGTATGTACAGAAAAGTGGAAAAGGTAATAGAGATTCCATACACCGTAAACCCAGGTTCCTCTATTATTAATGTAGCAGTATGGTACATTTATCACAATTAACTTACCAATATTTAATTTACTTTTATTAACTAAGCGCCGTACGTTTTGGGATTTCATTTGCTTTGTCTGGTGTCCTTTTTCGGTTCCAGGATCGTATCTACGATACCACGTTGCATTTAGCCCTAAGACTCCTTGTCCTTCTCTGATCAGTTTCCCAGACTTTTCTTGTTTTTTGATTATTTCAAAAGTTATGAAGAGTACTAGTCAGGCAATTTTAAAAACATCTCTCAATTGGAATTTGTCTGCTGTTTCTCTAATGATTGAACGAGAGTTATGGGTTTCTGGGTGGGAGACCAGGGTATTTGTGCCATTTTCATGACATCATGTCAGAAGTACATACTATCAACCTGACTATCATTATTGCTGTAATCTTGATCACTTGGCTTCAGGAAATGTCTGTCAAGTTTCCCCACTGCAAAATTATTCATTTTTAAAATTTTTTCTATGATGTACTCTTTGGTAGGAAATCGCTTTGTTCCACATCCACTGGAGGAGTAAGGAGTTATATATAAATGGTATTGTTTACAATTGGATTTTATAGATTTTTGTGGTAGCTAGGAATACTTTTTTTTACATTAAATGTATTATTGAAGTATAGTTGGTTTACAACGTGTTACTCTTTCAAGTACAGCATAGTGATTCAGTTATTCATATATATATATTCCTTTTCATTATGGCCTATTACAAGATATTGAATATACTTCCCTGTGCTATACTGTAGGACCTTGCTGTTTATCTATTTTATATATAGTAGTTGTATCTGCAAATCCCAAACTCCCACTGTATTCCTCCACCCTCCCCTTTCCCCCTTGATAACCATATGTTTGTTTTCTATCTCTGTGAGTCTGTTTCTGTTTAGTAAGTAAGTTCATTTGTGCTTTTGTTTTTTAGTTTCCGCATATAAGTAATACTGTATGGTATTTGTCTTTCTCTTTCTGGCTTATTTCATTTAGTATGACGATCTCTATGTCCATCCATGTTGCTGCAAATAGCATTATTTTATTATTCTTAGGGCTAAATAGTATTCAATTATATATATTATATATATAATATATAATTGTGGTATACAATATATATTATATATATAATTGTGGTATCTGTATATGTATGTGTGTGTGTGTGTATATATATACACACACATATATATATACATCACAACTTCTTTATCCATTCATCTGTTGATGGGCATTTGAAAATTTCAATGAGAATTTTTCTTAAATAAATGTAAGAAAGTTAAAACATCTAAATTTATATTTTTGTTTGCCGTATTTTATTTTATTTTATTTTGACATATTTATTTATTTATTTATTTATTTACTTATTTATTTACTTATTTATCTAAACTTTTTTTATTGAGTTATAGTTATTTTACAATGTTGTGTCATATGTTTGTCACATTTTAATAACCCACTTGTAACCCAAAGGATGCAGATAAGGATTTCTTTTTTAAATAGAAAATAGAAATTTGTAGCTTAGTTCCAAGGATTTTGTGGTCATAGTGACTATTTTCCAATATGTTTTTTAGAGAACTTAGGGCATTCTGAACCTTTTCATCTCAAAGTTTGGACTCATAAAAGATAGAGCTAGACTTGCCTAATGGTACTTAGGAGAAAATTTATTAATGTTTGAGGACTACCGTATATTTAAGTCAGAGCTCATATTGTGTTTTTCATTCTCTTCCACTCAACATTCGTCTTGAAAAGTGAATAGAAATGTCCAAACTGGGAAGGTGGGAAGAGCATTCCTGGCAAAGGCAATAGAATATATGCATTCTCTGAGACAGAATGCAGTTTCAAGAAAAAATCAATTTTATAGGGTTTGTTGGAGTAATTGCAGATGAGGGTAAAAGGGCAATCATGGCCAAATTATAGAAGGACACTGCTAAAATAAAATACTTTACATGTATCAGTGTTTCTCTTAGTAATTTTGTAATCATTCATAACAAGTAAGGCTAGCATTGGGTTTGACCCATGAATAATGAGAAACATTCATAAATTAGCAATCACAATTATACTTCTATTGCCAAAAATTCTTGGCAGTTTGAAGCCACGTAATCTGCCTTACTATAGCAGTTTAATGAGTATTAGTGATTAGTAAAAAGTCTTTGATTTCCATGAGTATATTTGGATTTAAGGCATTGTATATACATTCATTCATGTATTTATTTATATGTGTTTGCAGGCTTTCAACATATGGTTCAATTTTCTTGTATGTTAAGAACTATGCTAAAGCTTGCAGATACAAAGATGGATCAATTTCATTGGCTCTCTGAAGTAGTGAAGTGGACAAAAGGAGGTAGAGAAAGTTAATGTGTATCATTAGTCACATTATAGGTTTTTTAGCTGAAGTATATGCAAAGAATTATGGAATTAGCAGGAAGGAAGTACAAACGTGTCTGAACAGCCAAGAGGAGAAGCTATACTTAAGCCAGGACCCTGGTGGATCAATACTTAAAAATGCTCTCACCGAAAAGGGCAAAGCTGCAGTTTACTTAAACTGAACTCTTTATTGTTTACAAAAGATGTGTACCACATTTTCTTTAATTTTTTACTGTAATATAATTTTAGATTTGCAGAAAAATTGCAAAGATAATATAGAGAGTTCCCATATACCCTACACCCAATTTCTGCTATTACTAACATCTTACATTAGGATGATACAATTAGTAAACCATTATTGATATGTTTTTATTAATTATAGTTCATGCTTAATTCAGATTTTCTAATTTTTTTAATATTTTTATTGAAGTATAGTCAGTTTACAATATTGTGTCAATTTCTGGTGTACAGCATAATGCTTCAGTCATACATGAACATACAAATATTTGTTTTCATATTCTTTTTCATCATAAGTTACTACAAGATGTTGAATATAGTTCCTTGTGCTACACAGTATAAATTTGTTGTTTCAGATTTTCTTCGTTTTATCTAATGAACTTTTTCTGTTCCCATCCAGGACACCACATGACATTTAGTTATCCAGTCTCTTTAGGCTCCTCTGGGTTGTGACATTTTGTCAGAATGTTCTTGTTTTTGACAACTGTGATTTTTTTAGAAGTAGTGGTCAAGCAGTCTCTAGTATGTGGAAATTTGTCTGTTGTTTTTCTGATGATCAGACCAGGGAAGAAGAGCAGAGAAGGAAGTGTCATTCTCATCACATCACATCGAGGGTACAGACTATCAACGTGACTTACATGATTGTTGATGTTGACATTAATCACTCTAGTTGAGGTAGCATCTGTCAAGTTTCTCCTCTAAAGCTACCTTTTCTTCCCCTTTCTCATACTAGACTCTGGAATGAAGTCACTATGCACAGTCCACAGTTAAAGAGCGGGGAGTATGTACATGTATTATTTGAAATTTTCCTGCATGAAAGATTTGTTACTTATTTGTTTGTGAATTATTCAGTAATTTGTTTTATCAATGTGAACTCATGGATATTTGTCTTATACTTCAGGTTATAACCCAATGCTACTCAGTTTAGTTTCTTGCTCAACTTTTCCCAGCCGTGGATATTGGGAGCTTCATGATTGGCTTCTGGGTCACACGGACATACCTCATCTCTAAAGTTTTTGTTTGCTTGTTTGTTTTTAAATACTTTCTTACTTTCTGGCACTACCTATAGGATTCTCCAGACTCTTTTGGTGAATACCCAGTCCCTAAAATCAGCCATTTCTCTGAGGAGCCCTGGTTGCTTTCAATGGAGAAAGTTATTATAATCAAGATCTGGGCACTAGGTGTGCTCATTGATACTGGGTTGTTGTGGTTTCTAGACCCTCTCAGCTGACAAAGCAAGGAAATGTGTATGTATTTATGCAATATGTTTTTATATGAGCATTTCAGTTGTTGTTCCCTATTGCACTTTAACTAAAGTAAACATCAATTATTTCAATAGAAGTCTTAGGAACAGCTATTTGTTCAATAAACATTCGAATAGATGTCTTTTACTTTTCTCCACTCCTTGAAATAAAACTCATCAGAAGGTATGAGGAATTAGAAAATAAATTACTGTAAATATGCTTATTTACAGTCTCAGTCCCACTTAAAATAACTGAGCCAAGGTTGTATTTTCTCTGTAATGTATTTTTATACTGAACATCGATAATTAAAATATATTAAATCACAACTATAAAAGATACTCCTTTTGTTAGGGCTTTATATGAACATATGTCTTCCCAAGCTGCTATCTGTAAACAATGACACAATTAAATTACCAATGCTCAGTTAAGCACACAGAGTTTAAGAGTTCCTTATATTTGAAGCTAATGTCAACAATGTCAACTGAATAAAGTGTTTCAATAAGATGATCTTCCAAGATAATGTGAGTGTAGGATCCAGCATGCAGAGTTCAGTAGAACCTAGAGTCTTTAACTGTAGATAACTGATTTATGTAAAATGCAAATGGATTAGACAGTTAGTAGGTGATCACACTGTTTTCCGTGGGATGTGGAACCATCATTGTGCTGGCCTGCCTTGCTTGGCATGGTGAACCTGATGTGTTTTGATGTTTACAGCTAATGGCTGAAGATTGTAATTCCCTTTAAGAAAATAAAATGGCTGAAGCCTGCAATTTTTGTAGTTTATTTTCTGTAAGAAAAAAAATCAAATTTAAAATAGTATTGCTTGGATTTAAGGTATTACAGATGTTCAAATATTCAAAAAAGCAAAAAAAATGAGACTGTTCTTTCATTGGAAGGACATCTGAGTTTTTTACTATTTAATGTTCTGTGGAAAAGAGCACGACTACATCCATTTTTTAAATAAAAGTGATATGCTTTTTGGAATCACCTCTTGTTCCCCAAATTCTCCTTTTAATCTGTTTAATAAGTTTGTTTGATAATTGATCAAATATCAAATTTATATTGAAAAAAACAAATTTTCCAATTTTAGAATTGGCTGTTAGAGAAAATAATTTAGAGTTGATGTACTTTGTAGGCACTAAAAAAAATCACTTTAATATAATACCATGCCAAATATATATTTTTTAATTTTCCCATTAAGGGTTGTTGTTAGAAATTCAGATTGGGGGTAGTTGTTAAATATGACGGAGATAGGGTAGTTATTTTGAAAGATAAATCCTCAATCCTCTGACTCATGGAAGAATCTATTAAAAAGTATTATTTACAATGTACATAGTGACACTGGAAACTTACTGCTTTTTTAGCTAGACTCTCTGCCTTTCCGATGTAACCTTATCTCCTTAATCAAGTACTCTACACAGGATTCTCAATTGAATAATGAACTTTAAAATTGCAAATTAACTCCTTACTTGCTTGAGACCTTCTGGTCAAGGTTTTATAATATATCTGAACCATAAAAATGAATTTCTTTCTTCAATTTTCTATGCGCTCTGCTTTTGCAAATCTTGTTGGTAGCATCACAGACTTCACGATGGATGACTGTCAAAACTATTGGTTGACTGGAAGCATGTTATTGGACTGCCTGTCCAAGATAATATCCAGTGGCACTTGCTCAAAGTACTAAAATATACTGTAGCCATTGATTTACTTCTGTGTGTTCTGTAGATCAGAATTTGGTCTAACTTGCCCAAGATTGAGTTTTCAAATGGCTGAAAGTTGCTCATTTATTTATTTCTCGTAGTAAGCTAAAATGAGACATGCTTAGCATGCATGAGGTTCTGGGTTCTGGGTTCAATTTCCAGTACCTCCTCTAAGAATAAATAACTACTAAATAATCCTAATTACCTTCCCCAACCAAAAAAAAAAAAATCAATTAAATAAATAAATAAAAATTTAAAAAACAGCTTAAAAAAATGAGACATTGACTATAATGCACTTAGCCCAGTGCTTAGCCTCTAGTGAGTGTTGAATACATATTAATTATTATTATACTATTTAATACAACCTTCCAAAATATTGACACTGGGCAACTCTTTATTTAATAGGGTAAAGAACTGAAGCTCAGAAAGATTGTTACTTTTCCATAGCTAGTAAATAACTGACCTTGCCTTTGAGCACAAGTATCTCTGGCTTCCAAGCCCTTGAAAATATGCATGCTGTACATGCACACACACAAATGTACACTTGCACATTTTCTTAGTCTAAATAAAGACTAATTTTTTAATTATAAAGATAGAACTAAAACATTTTTATTTGGTCTTTATGAATATATTTATATGGACAGAATTAAGAAAAATGAAATTGATTCTCCTTATAATCAAGGGGAAATCAATTTCAAAACTTATATTTTTTTCTAAATGGTTGAGATTTTCACAGGGAACGCAATTGACATGGTATGTTGTTATCCACCAACCACAGCTTTTAAGTGATGGATTGAAGGGGAGGCAGAGAAAATTATGGTTAAGGAGAGGAAAATGGTTCCAGCTTTTCACTGTCTCAGTCAGTACATGGTTCACACTGTTGGCCAAGGAGCAAGGGACAAGGGACCGTTCTATTGCCTGTGTGTTTCTGGGTCTACCTCATGTCGGCAGAGTAGGAAGAGCAGCAGGAATGGCCTGGGGTGGCTGCCCCCAGAAAGAGCCACCAAGGGGCACTTTTTTCTCTTAGGTAAAGAGACTTAAAAAGGTTGGGTTGTCCATGCAAAAACAACCCACTGATACATAATATACAGTTAAATGCTGTTCACACTTTTTCACTTCAAACATAGCATTTATTCCTAAATTCAAATCAGGTATCATTTGCTTGGTTTTAATACAAGGACTACTGGCCTCAACTAATTGAGGACATGGCATCGTGGTCAGAGGAAGAAAATCTTACAATCCGTCAGGTGTAAAGAGGACTCCGGATCCAAAACCAAAGGCAACATCTTTAGAGAATTCTTCCAACAGACCTGCACGTACACACAAACATAGCGTAGTGTGAGATGATTTTGCTGGGGCATGCTAGCGTTGACGAAATTAACTGGATCTCTTTGTTTTCACGGTGTTTATATAGTATTGCTGAGGATGAACATGCTTTCAAATTTTATTAATGATTTGGGGATATCAGGCAATCGTTCTCTCTCGTCATTGTCATTTCACTACATGCAAGAGCTGACCTTACTCCATAGCTAGTGACCTCTTTTTTGGTGCTTCTGCTGGACCCATTACGTAGTGCTTCATTCAGTGGAGTATTTTGAGGTCACCTAACGTAACAAGCCTAGCATAATGATTATGGAATGTTCTAACAACTCTGTTAATTTATTGAATTAAATAGAATCTATCTGTCTCATTTTGCCTTATATTTAGATAAGAGGTTATAATAAATGTAATTCATAAATTTCATTTTTTATTACCATGCTCATAGTAGAATTGAGGCTCTCGAATCCTATTTAAGGCAACTTGAAGATTGTGACCTCTGCTTTCTCTATCTGGTAGATGAGTCATATAGTGAAGAAAAAAAATGGATAGTTTATGTTGCAATCTGAGTACATTTTAGGAATTCTTCCCCTCCCTCATTTTGATATTTATTTTAAGTCTGACAAATTTAGAGTGGAAAAAAGTGGATAAATTCTGAGGAGGGGAAAACAATTAAAATTTATAAATATCATCACTTTAATAATTTTGTATCATTGTAAATAACCTTAAATTAAATTTAATATGTGGTATAAAATAAGTAGCCTAATGTCTACCAGAAAAGAAAAAAAAAACAAGAATGATTTAACTAAACAGTGTGAAAAGTAAGTCCATAGGGAAATCCAGTGTTCTAGCTTATGGTGAAACAAAATGCATGTTCCTTTTGGACCTAACATGTTCGCTTGTTTAAAGCCTCATAATCTCCCTGGATGAGGTAATATGACTCATTGAAGGTCAATTTTCTGAAACAACTCTGCTGCCAAAAGCTGAAATGACAGCTGTTGACACAGAATGTAGTTAAGGAGCAGAGACTGAAGAAACTTATTTTGAATAAAATACTAAACTATCCTTGAACTAAATAAGTAGGTCGATGGGCAACTGTTAGTCTTGTGAAAGATAAGATTATGCCAGAATTTATTTTTCAATTGACTTCAATTTTCCAAAAGAGAGCTTTGCTGCATGGAGAGGTTTGTCAAAGTCTACAGACTGCAACTGAAATGTGTTCCCCCAAAAGCTACTTTCTTGGCTTTCTAGAACTGATTGCACCTGACACTCAAGCCCCACTCTCACTGATGGGGTTAGAGGTTGGAGAGGCACTTAAATATGTCCCTTCAAGGTAACTTCACTCTTTCTGTTGATACAGTTTCCCCCTCTCTCTCTGTCTCTCTCTCAGTATATATATTCTCCTTTTCGTACCTCTTTGTTTTGTAACTGCTCTGTCCTTCAGCATCTTTTCTCAGAACACTCTCCTCCACCCTCAAGTGCTTTATTAGCTTTCTGACAGGGTCTTTGCTGGCTCCTGCTGACATTTTGCCGTGTCTTCAGTTGCAAATGCTTCTCCCTGTTACTTCCTCTGCCCAAGTAACTCACCAACTGTTCTGTTAGCACAGCCGATGCTCACTGATTGCTCCCAGGGAAGCTCAGCCGTCCCTCTCTGCTGACAGGGTTCCCTACTGAAGTTTTACCAAGATTTTCGCCCACAGAAAATCAGCCCTGCGTCCCTTGGGGACGTCCAGTCTGCTGCTTCTGCTCCACGGTACTTGCCTCCCACCAACGCACATCTCTGGAAGGCACACTGACCCTTAGTTCTAAACTGCTTCACCTCCACCTTTAAGAGACTCTAATTTACTACATTACTTACCCCAGCCACTGGCCACTGGTAGAAAAAAGGAGTTTCTATCCCAGGTCACGTGATCTGCTATTAATAATTAACTGCAGCTTTTCTTCTCCATTTTAGCAAGAAATTCTCTAACAGATTTGACTTTTTTTCTTTGCCTTTTTTTTTCTTTCTTGTAAGGGAGTGATAGGAACAAGCAACCCCTTTCTCCTGCCAGCTCTGAAAATTCAGAGTTGCAAGAAGATACGAGCAGAGGTAATCAAGTTATTCCCTGATCAGTTGTTTTTCCACTTCTCATCCTTATGCATGCCTCTGACAAGGTGGATTACATATGTGTGTGTGTGCGTATATGTTTTATTCCCCAGGAGTCAGATCTGTGTCTTCTTATCACTACAAAGTGACCTCCTGTTGTGGTCACTGTTCAGTTTACATGTTCACTGTCAGTCGATTCACTGATGTTACTTCATGTCATTATTCGCTGTAGTTTCTTTCAGTTATTTGAATTTGGTTCACTAAATCAAAATGTCACATGTTCTGATCTCTTGGGGTTACTTACAATTAGCTGAATCTGCCATTATCCATTGTACTTATGATTTTTTTCTACATTCTGTCCTTTCGAACACCCTAAAACTACTTCTGTATTATCTTAGAAATGACTCCATTTGCAAACTGCAGAGTACTGAATCTTTGTTCTGATGCTTCCTAACTGGGGAGCTTTTTGCTCTGGCCTCGTATGCTGATGGGAGGATGATTTGCATCTGGTTAAACATCTAACTGGATTGATAATAAGACTGTCTCCAACCAGAAAGCATTTTTGGGGAGTGACTAAATATGAAGCAATTATATTTGATATGTAACATCATTACATATACCCTGGCCCTATATTTTACTGATCAATTTAAACTTTAATTGAAAAAATAGACTTGTTGTTATCCACAGAATTCTTCATCATACAGTCATTCCATTTATTTACATGGAGTGTTTAAATCAAAGGTAAAGCATTATATCCAAGAGAAAGAAAAAGTCTTGTAAAGAGAGGATAATAGAGGAAAAAATGAGCCATCTGAATTAAAATGTATAACAATATAGTAATTGTAAATGTAAGTTTCTAAAAGCTCTTAGGAACCTAGATTTATTCCACAAAATAATGGACTGTACGATTTGGGATTTCATTTTACTCCACATTTGTATAAATTTGTAAAATGGAACTGTCAGTCTATCGACAATATTAACTTTTATTTTACTTTTGTACTAATATTATTTTTACAAAGTATTTTCCTTTGCTTCTAACGTCGGTTTTTCTCTAAAAGATATAGCCAGCAAAAATACACATTTTATAAAAATATTGTAGCAAATGATATCATTTCTTTTTTTACTTGATGATAAATTAATTTTGAACTTTCAAAGGATGACTTTTCATTTTTTAAATTATGTTTCTGTGACTTCCAGCAATAGCTTTTAGAGATGTTTCTAATGAGAAAATCACAAGGAAACAATTTTATATATTAAAATGAAAAGATGTTTTACTGAAACATTTTAAAATTATTTTAGTGGAACATTAAATTTAAAAAATCCCAGAAATTCAAGAATAAGTTACGTCTAAGCACATTGTTTATGAAGAATTAGAACCAATATACTTTATAAGTTTTTTAAGTGCTGTCTGCGACACTCTAAAAGATCACAAGAAGTAGGTGCTAAACGTGGGGAGAAGGTACAAGTGGTGACAGAGAGGAGCCCTTCACGGTGTTTTATGCACTCCGGGTAGAGGAGAACAAAGAAGAAACCCAAGTGGGTTCTTATAGAGCCTTTCCTCTTATAAATAGCTCTGTTTTGTTCAAGTGGCAAATTTTACTTCCATTGGAAAGTCATACTCGACTTTGCAGTAAGTTCAAAGTATCCAACATACAAAGTTCTGAGAAAAAGTTAACAAAGATTATCCTCGGAAGAAAGAAAGAAAGAGAGGGAGGAAGGAAAGAAGGAAGGAAGGAAGAAAAGAAGGAAGGAAGGAGGCAGGCAAGCTTGAAAGGCTTCTAATCTCCTACAAAATAAAATTCTTGGATTAACTCTAAGACTTCCATGAACTTGGTCGTATATAGATGGTATGTCTTCTACTTTTCATTTTCGGTTCTTGTCTTTGCTAGTCTCAGTGAGGTGTGCTCTTGTTTAGAATTTGTATTTTCATGTGGGCTCAACACATTGTCCATCCACTGGCCTGCCTTTCTTGATAAATGGAAACTGTGCTTGTCATTTCTCAGGATAAAAACTTGGGACACAACCTGACTTCTCGTCTATAACTCAGATCCTATCTGTCAAAACTCCTATCAGATCTAGCTACAAAATATATTTAAACTTCAATTTTTGTCTTCTTTTTGTATCACCATGGGCACCACCCTCGTCCAGCTTACCGTCCCCTCTCCCGGATGATTGCAGTAGCTTCCGGGCAGCTCTTCCTCTTTTGACCCCAAGAGCCTATTTGCCATAGAGCACCCAGTATGGTCTATTTAAAACAGAAGTTAGGCTACGTTATGTTCTAAATTCCTTCCACTGTCTTCCCATATCAATGTCAGTACAAGCCAAGCCAAGCCAAGCCCTAAAATGGTCTGTGGGCCTTTGCACTTGCTCTCCCCTCTGCTTCAACACCCCCCTCCCAGATATCAGCATCATCTTTAGATCGCTGCTTGCATCATGCAGTCAGAGGCCTTCCTTGACCATCCTCTATCAAATACCCACACACCCTCCCCTCTAGCTGTGGTATTTCCCCCATGGCTCTTATATCTATCTGATAAATGATGTTAATAATACTAATAGTGGGTATTTCTATGACTTTATGTTCCATACACTGCCCTAAGAACTTTAACTATATTAACTCATTTAATCCTCACAACAACACTAGGCAACAGTTTTATTATCCCCATTTTCTGCACAAAGAACTTGCGGTGTGACAATGTTTAGAGTTAGCCCAAGACTACAGAGCGACAAAGTGGCAGGGCTGAGACTCACACCCTGGTGGTTTTTCTCCAGCGTCTGTGCTCGTGTCCAATGTGTGCTATCGCTTCTCATATGATAGGTAATTCTGTTATTTGTTTATTGTTTGTGTTCTCCTGCAAGAATGGAAACTCTGGGGAGACAAAGATTTATGATTTTACTTACTACCATATTCCAGTTCTTAGAATAGTCCTGGCTCACAAGAGATTCTCGATTCACATTTGTTGGTGAATGATTCTATGTCATCTCTCACAGTGTTTCTCTATCTAAAATGCGTGGCTTTGCCTATGCCTCTGGTTAATTCCAGCGTGAACTGTGGCTGCATCCTCTACTCTACAGGCAGTTCTGTGAAACCAAAGACATTCCTGATGTTCTGTGTTGACTGACGCAAATCTTTTTAGGTGATGCATGGTACATCAGTCTTGTTCTCATCCTAAATGGAGACATTTATCTGGAAGAAGATATTTCTCAGGACTAGGGACCCTTGGAGTACCTGGCAAAGGAAACGTATTTGTAAGAATACATCCTAACAATACTTAGAATTGGCTCTGTGCTCTCTGCCCTCAAAACTAAGGGTGATTTTAAACATAAAATAATCAAGATCTTGATTCTGGACCTAGAGTTTTATTATATTTCACTCAAATGGAATATTAAAAGGAACTCTTCCGACCACATTCAGTTAATAGATTATTTTGTCATTATTTTATTTTCACTATGTAAAAATATTTTTTAATTTCTAAAGGAAATCTGAAGAACTTTATTATTTTCTAAGTGTCCTTACATTTAATTTAAACTGTATATACATGCACTAGAGGTACATAGTATTTTTATGCATGGCACGTTTTGAATATGCTAATGAAAAATTATTGGGATATGCAACTTAGTAACTGTAATTGTAAAGAATAATAACCTAAGAATCTAACCAGATTAAAAATCAATTTAGTGAGACTTTGTTACATTTCTGTCATTTCCTAATGGTTTGTAGGTGTACACTTTAGTTAATGGATAGGTGTGCTGAGTAATAATTTCTCATGCAATGGTTATTTTGTTGACAATATAAAAATGCTTGCATATCGCCTGTGGAACAATTTCATAATGAAACCATACTGACTTTCAAGAGTTATGCAGACAAAGTGAACTTCTGTGACAAGTTACTTTATAATTATTTGCCTTTTAAATTACTTTTAGAAATCATTCAGCAAATCTTAGTGAGAGAGAGAGATCAGGACATAATATTTCATTGATACTGATATTACTAAAAATGAGCTAACATCAGTTATCTAAAGTTAAATTTATTTCTTTTGTTGAGAGTAGAATAACCTTTCAAAACCTTTAGGATGTGCTTTTTGTTAAATTTAAAATCAGAAGATTATTGCCATCTTTGCTGCCTCTATGTGCGGGGCGTTAGTGCTGGACAATTTACATGCATTATCGTGTTTATTCCCCACAACAAATATGTGAAATTGGGATGGTTATCATGATTTTACAAATTAAGAAAACATCGCTCAGAGGCATTACTTATCTTGCATAAGACCACATATGTAAGGTATCTAGGATTCAAACTGACCAGACTCTTAAACTCTTGTTTGGCTCATGGTGTTGAACTAAATACATCTACATTTTTTAATGTTCACAAATGAATATTTTAACACATTTGTAATCCTGATTAAAAATAAATTGTTCCAAGGATGTATAATTGAATCACTATGCTGTACAATAAAAACTAACACAACATTGTATATAGACTATATTTCAATTAAAAAATAAAAATAAAAACAAAAAACAAACAAACAAAATCATTCAGCTCACGATCTCTGGTGACCATGAGAGCTCTTCTGTCTGGAGTTTGCCTGAGCAAGGGTCCCAGTACTGTCCTCTCAAGTCTGTCACTCTTTGTGTGGAGACCAACTTCCCGTGGACTGCTTCCAGCCAGTTATGAGCATAGCAAGCAGCTTGTTCCTGGCAGAGCCAAGATTCATCTGAGGCTGACGCTGGCCACAGACTGCACCGTGATCTTCCTCCTCTCTCTTCATCCCTCAGGGTCAGATCTGTCCTCCCTGTCTTCTCCAGACCTCTCCATGTTGTCTCATGTTTGTTTTCCCAACAAAATCCTTATATACTTAATTCTGCCCTGGCACTTGCTTCTGGGAGTACTCCATCTAACATGCAAACCATACACCTAAGAAACACAATAATTTCTGGCCTCTACAAGCCTTCCTTAACTTACAGTGGGGTTACTTCCCAATAAACCCATTGTAAGTTGAAAAAAATCATAAATTGAAAATACATTTAACACACCTAATTTAATAAAGATCACAGCTTAACCTCCTCTACCTTAAACTTGCTCACAACACATTAGCCTAGGGCTGGGCAAATCTCTCTAACAAAGAAGCCTGTTTTATAACAAAGTGTTGAATATCTCATGCAATTTACTGAGCATTGGACTGAAAATGACAAACAGAATGGTGATCCGAGTACAAAATGGTTGTAAGTGCATCACTTGTTTACTTTCATGATCTCACGGCTGGGTGGGAGCTGCAGGTGCTGCTGCCCGGCATCACAAGAGGGAGGAGGACACTGCAGCTTGCTAGCCCAGGAAAAGATCAAAATTCAAAGTTCAAAGTACTGTCTCTGCTCATTGTGTATCACTTTTGCACCACCATACAGCCGAGAAATTGTTAAGTCGTGAATCATCTGCAGTCTTACTTCGCTGACCTTACATGAGATGGATGATTTCTATCTCTACATGTCCAATTTGTATCCTTCCTTCAAAAAGAACTTACCTTAGTCTCCTTCAATTGAAAAATATGCCACCTTCCTCTGGAGTCCTCCAGTAACTTACATGTACCATTCTGTGAAACTTTTACTTAACCCTTGTTCTAGAGAAAGGTGGGTACATGATTTGTCATTCTGTTACCTTAAAAAAAATCCATTTAGCTATTGTATAATTCGCCGTGCCTCGTATAATGCTTTATAGAAGAAGCATTCAGGAATTATTTGCACTCAGTCAGGAGTTGGTCAACTACAGCCTGTGGCCAAATCCAGCGGGCTACCTGCTTTTATAAACTTTATTGGAACACAGCCACACCTATTCACTTAAGTATTATCTGGGGCTGCTTTCCCATTACAACAGCTGAGTTGAACAGAGTCAGTTCTCTCCATTTGTGCAAGTTATGTCCTAGGAAGTTATGACAAACACTGAATTTGTGACTGCTGAACCATTTCACCATCTCACACTGTAAACAAGTGTTTTTTTCATGGTATATTTAGTACTACAATTCTTGGATTTTTATGCTCTTTGTTGATGAGTTTGGTGTTTAAAATGTTCCCCCAAGCTCAGTGCTGAATTATTGTCTGGTGCTCTTAAGCTAAAGAAGACTGTGATGTGTTTTAGGGAGAAAACACATGTCTTAAAATAAGCTCCTTTCAGGCATGAGTTGTAGTGCTGTTGGCTGTGAGTTCAGTGTTAATGAATCAACTGTTGATATGAATTAAGGTATCTTTAAATAGAAACACACATAAAACAAAGCTATACATTGACTGGTTGATAAAAATATGTGACCAGAGGCTTGGAGGAAGCTAACCCTGCCTTGTTTCATTAGTTCAAGAGGTTGAAAAAAGAAGGTGGAGTATGACTCTCCTCAGCTTCAGCTGGGAACTTGTGTGTTGGACAACTCAAAGTTTTTGCTGTTGGAATTTGATTCTCTTTGTGTACATGCAATATGTATTATAAAGAAGTCACTAATTCCCAGTTGAAATACTAAAAAGTGGCTTTTCTATATCCTATAACATAGTCTTACATTCCATCTGGGCAAGCTTTTCATTCAGAATAATTTACTCAGGATTACTAGCAAGTATAGAAATGGACAGGCTTAACTTATTCAATTCAGAAAATTGTCAAAACTGTGAGGCATTCAATACTCTGTGTAAATGAAATGACATGATTTTTAGTCTCCATTCTGATTGTACGTGATGAAAACAGTCCTTCATATGCTGTGGATAGATTTTTTTTTTAATTTATATCAGAAAGTATGCATTTAGATTTAAAATTGTTTGATCATATAGCCTTAATGACTTAAGCAGAAATATTTAACTATTGTCATTAAATATCTGTTTTCAATAGTTGGTGTTTTGTTCATTAAGTAATTAGACGCACAAACCAAATCACATTAAGTAAAATTACAAAACTTTTGTCGTATTTGTTTTTTGGGGTCCAGGTTATCTTTTTTTTCCCCAATGTAATTCAAATTCAGACACATTTTTGGACATTTGGAAATATTTTTAAGTGATCAGAAAAATATATCGGTTGGTCAAAAGTAGGGTGTTCATCCTCAGCCTGTAAGAATGTTCTTATTAAGAAATGATCTTATTTTGAAAGTAAGTTTTAACTGGCATTCAATTTTTTTTCTTATCTGGGCATGTAGCCAGCAATTAAAATGCATTACAGTTTACTCATTGTTCTTTTTCCTATTTTTCATGTAACAGATAAAATCAGATTGTAACAAAGTTTCAGATCTATAGTTTAGTGATAATATGAGATAAGTATGAATCAAAATATGTGATAGAAAAGTAGTATATTTATTAGGAAAATGTCAAACTTTGTATGGTCTTCTGTGTCCTGAGAAAATAGATGCCAAATGGTTTCATAACTGTAACTACTGGTTTTGGTGGCAGCTCCTAGTTAGAATACAGCAGCCAGTTCTGAGTGCTTGCTTACATATGGTATTTTAGGTGATCAGCAATGCTTGTTGGCTAGCATTTCTATCAGCTAAACACTGTTTATCTGAATGTTTCAGCTGTCCCCCAAGACCTTCTGTGAGATAGGTTGCATCATTCTGCAATTATAAGTGGCTGCTTAAATAGAAGTGTTCTCCACCATTTATTCACTGTTTTGTGTTAATCACAATTTTGTGTAATTGAGACTAAAATGGCAATCAGATCCCCTCCTCTTAAACTGGATATAGAATTCAGTGTATCTTTTAACCTATCATTTTATATGTAAAACAACGTACTTTTGCTGTTCAGACTACTGTATAGCAATTATTCATGCCCCTCCTTTTACGTAACTGAGCTGCTTTACCTGCCATCTGTGTATATGCATAATTACAGCTGGAAGGAAATGAAAAGCATTTGGCCCAGCATAAACTGTGACTTATTGCTGCTGGTTTTGCTGTGGGCATAAAATTCACTTGAGTATTTCTTCAGAATTGCTCTGAATGATTCTTAAATATTTTATTCACCTCTACCCAAATTGACAAAATGCTATTAAACTCAGAAAGAGAAGAATGGGAAAAAAAATTATAGTGATTCAAGTTTTACTTCTGTTGAACTCTGAAAAAGTCTAGAAATTAAAAAACAAAAAAAGAGTTGAGACCTGCTTACAGAGAGCACATTCAGAGAAAAAATAAAGGGAAACATAACTTCTGAAATGGAAAGTTACCACAAAGAAAGCGGACACATACTGCACTTGAACAGCTCTCGAGATCAAAAGTGAAGCCTGTTCTTGCATTGTTCAACAGCTCGCATCATTCTAAGGCTTTAAACTAGTTGATAAAATAATTACTGCAGCTGAAGTTCACTTTCTCTTTCCTACTATAATTCCGTAATAATACTTGTTGTGAAGACATGTTTAAATTGATGTGTATCATCCACTTAGCTGTGAATGTTTCAGGCTGAGTTTATCTCTTCAGTAAACTCACAGCTTTTGTTTACTAAGTAGCTCCACTAATTCTCTTAAATTAGAAATCTAGAAACACAAATTGCTCTCTTCTCATGTATATCATATGTGTAGTATTGAGAAATTATATTGGTTCCTTATTCCCAAGGTCCTTTTCAAATCACAAACTTCATGGTTCCATCACTTTTCATACTGTACATGCAATCCTACAGCAAGATGTGGTTCCTTCTGGAAATACTTTTCTAATTTCCCATTACAGCACTTTTATTCTGTGTTCATTTCCCTCTTACTATTCCATCGAGAGTATATTGTTGGGGATATATAATATTGGGGATTTGGAGTTCTTCATCTATGAGCCCATCCCACATACATCTGAAAGACGCATTTATTCATTTATTTCTGCTTATCAAGGATGAATTTGGGCCTTTAGGAAGCAATTATTAAAACAAAAATAATCGCTGAGTAGATTTTGTATTGTAGGATATATAAGCAAATAAACAGTTAATGCCAATTAAACTAGGCTAAACTACAGAGGCTTGTCAGAGTTCAGAGCCGGGCGAGAACAGTGATTCAGAATCAGATTAAACAGCTTTCACTGTGTTTTACTACTAACATAAAACAAAATTGCGAAGGACTTGTGATATAAGAAGTCAATTAAAAGTGTGCAAACAGCTCCCAATATTTCTCTAGTTACTTTAGTTAATCCACTCAATCAAGGTTGAATGGGCCAGGAAACCTATGAACTTACTCCTTGTATACCATTAGACTCTAGGAAATGACACATAAATAATCAAGTATCTGTACATACTGTATAAATAAATTCCTGTGATACCACAAGCACATATGTCCATGGACCAATTTTCGCAAGAGCCTTAGACATACAGTAGATCTGGACATGACTCACTATAATCCAGCCTTCTGTTCTGGGCCCACTCCTCATTTCCAGTAAATATTCAATAATTATGGGCAATGTGAACAGATGTAAGATTTTTAACCTTGTATGCTGTCACCATCATAAACAGGTGACACAAATCACTATATAAACGTACACCTTGAATAGTCGACCAGTTAGAAAAATCTCCAGGTGGCAATTTCAGGTCTTTTGGATATCAGACTTTTCTTCCTATGCAGTTCTTTTTGTTGTTGTTTTCAGTTTTATCCAGTGGGAGAATTATCATCTCAATGTGGTGATACATTATAGACTGGGATGCTTATAAGCTACCGAAATTTATTTCTCGGTTTTGGAGGCTGGGACGTCAAGATCAAAGTACGGGCAGATACAATTTTTGGAAAGGCCCACTTCCTGGATCTTAGATGGCCATCTTTCTCTTCTCTGTGTCCTCCCGTGACATAAGGGGCGAGGAGTCTCTCTGGGATTTCCTATAAAGAGGTACTAATCCTGTCCACGAGAGCTGTACCCTCACTACCTAGTCACCTTCACACCACCCTCATCTCCAGATACAACCCACTGGGATTTCAACATACGCATTTTTGGGGGGAGACACATACATTCAGTCTATAGCAAGTCTAGAAGGGCCAGTGCCATCTTCCTGTCCTCAATACCTGCTAATCCTGGGCAACATGTAGAAGAGGTTAGTGAAGGATTAAATTCATCCTGTAGCAAGTTTCTACAGGGGATGCCGCTCACATTAACCTCCCCTTGTCTCTCTGTCTCTTACTTTATATTAATTCACACATGTTACAATCACTTCCAATAGCCGTACCATAAACATCCACACATCTGTAACCCCATGGGTCACAGAGAAGAACTAACTAAGCTACTCTATTTTCTCCCATGTGGAGACTGCATTCCCACTGTCTTTCTTGAGCATCCATGTTAATCCCCTCCCCACCCCCCACCCCCACATCCCAAATGTAAAAACCTACTCAGACAAAGCCAGGAGGGAGGGTTTTCTGAAAGCATCTAGGAAGGTGAATCCCAGTTAATTGGGAATATTTTCTGTCTATCCACAGTTCTTTATTTGTTTAGATTGGGCATTAAAGTTCAATCCTGAATATTCTATAGTGGGATCCACCAAAATATTAGGAAGAGTGATAATTTTGAGAGTGCAGTTACAGTTGAAAAGCACTCACCTCTTCATTTTGGTGGCAGCCATTTCCAAAATGTCTACCAGTCATCATGAATACTTTAAGTTTGTTCTTCTTTACTAAGTCCTGTACCAGCACCATGTTCATTTCCCAAAGCCAGTGCTTTCAGATCCTGACTTTAGCGTTCTCAGAACAAGCACAACAGAGGAGATGTAAGGAAGGAAGGGGTGAATTCCCATGCTCAAACATATAGAGAAGCCATCGACATCTACGATAAAACCAGGTGACACGGTGTCCCCATGAGCCCCCAAGTACCAACAGGTAGGGCTAAAACACCAACATATTTTGTGTGATGCCACACATTGATGTGGGAAGAAGCAGAGGGAAGCCATGGAGAATAAGAGAAGCTCAAACTAGCTATCAAATATTCACTGGACAAGGCAGATGGTCAATTTGAGACCATTATCTGAACTGTGAGGATTCTATTTCTAGGCTAATAGTGAGTGAGGGTAAGAGGTCTTTGGTCAGATCAGGGAAGACTAAAGCAATCTATTCCCTAAAACTTCTTGACATGACCATTCCCAGTTTCCTTCCATGATGGGACCCTGAATTAAGGAGTAACTTCTGGGAGTGGTTTAAAAGTTGATCAGGATAGGACTAATGGAGGAGAAGGAAAAGGGAAGATCCAGGTAAAAGTATGGGAGAGAAACAGAGTCAGGATAAGTCAAAACTATGAGACAGTTTTTTAAACACATTACATGCAAACAACAGAAGAGGGAACGCTATAAAATTTATAAAATTAGAAAAACTCTTGAACCACAGTTCTTTCTAAAAGTTGATGAAAACTAATATTTCATTAAGATGAACAACTAAAAATGATCAGGGTTATCTCTCATACCAAATTATTATAGGGATACAAATATGATACAAATATAATACAAAAATATTATAGGGATAAAAAAGAGAAGACTAGCACCTGCACAGATAATGCTGGCTCTCAAGATGACATGCTCACTAAACAGATAAAAATAAAATCTACACTTTATAACAAAGCAAAGGACGTTAGGAAATTTATATAGTAAAGGAAATAATAACACAAGTCAATAAAGAAGAACTCAGACATGAGTTGTCATAACTCAGAAAAGAATTAGAAATACCAGAAATCAAAATTGAAGAATGATAAGAGCAAATAAACACAGCAGATACTGCCTCAAGATAAATAAGTGAAAGGGATGACAAGTTTAAAAATTAAAACGTAGAAAAATCTTTTAAAACATTGAGTGAAAATTTCAAAGGCTCATAAAGTCCAGTATAGAGACAATAAAAGTCCCTAAGAACAAAATCAGGGGAACAGAACTCATACAAAAAAAATAGAATTTAAAAATATTTTTCTGAAATTAAAAATCAGAGATTTGAAACTATATTGAAGGACCTTTGTGTATCTGAGATCATTGACCTAGAATGACCATTTTTATGACATATCCTAATACAATTACTGGACTTTAAATAAAAGTAATTATTTAGGCATCTAGGCAAAATAATAATAATAATAATAATAATAATAATAATAATAATAATAATAATAATAATAATAATAAAGTGAAATAAAAGAGAAAGAAAGTTATATTAACATCGGATTTTCAACAACTACTCTTTTAGCCAGCAGAAAATGAACTAACGTCTTTAATATATTCCAGAAAATCACATGTGAGCTGTGAATGAAAAATATTGCCAGCCATATCAGTAAACAAAGGATGCTCTGGCCATCAAGTCATCAGCCACTACTGCCACCCCCAACAGTGAGTGGAGGGAACTCAGAATGGAGACAAGCAACCAGCTTGGTCTCTGCTGCCACTCCCAAGGCCTCATCCCAAGGGAACTCAGGATGTGGAAAGAACAGGACACTGGCCCTAGATAGCCACATGCAGATCAAAGGAATGATTTCAATGAGCCCAGACCTTTGCACCTTCCCATACATAGAAAAGAACTAAATACCTTAACTTGAGATACCTGGTTTTCTTTAATAAACAGTAATCTTTTGATGTTCCGACTATCTGGTCTTTGTTGCAAGAATTCCCATATATCCTGAATTCTCCCTTGCCTGGGTGGAACAATCTCTTATAGTGATCTCAGAGGCTGCCTCCCCGGCTGGAGTCCTCAGAAAGTCTGCTGAATCAGACATTACTGTCAACTTTTAGGTTGTGCATTTTATTTCATTTGACAGAGTCAAGGACTTTCAAATTCAAAGCGCACAAAATGATCTTTAATTTGCTAAAGACTAAAACAAACTACTATTAACATATAGTAATGTAGTAACTCAATTGGATAATAATATTTACAGAACTAAAATGACTAGAAAAACACTGATATAAAGATGGATAGTAAATATTAAATTTATGGTTACTTATAGAGCTAAGTATAAATTACCATGGAGATACAGTACCACTGTCAAAAATATGGAGAGAATAGAAAAAGCATATGTAAAAACGAGTTTTAGTAATGAAATTGATATTAGCAATGCCATAGTGTTATTTTGAGACTGTTGAGTTTATAATGTGCTATAATGCAAATTAATTCTTATGAGATATTCTAATTCTATCATCTCCTGGGTCTTGGAGAATTAAGATTCTTAGTGTGGAAGAAACGAGATGCAAATGCAACAGAGAAGAGCTTAAACAACAAAACCCTATAGACCTGATTCTAATAGAAAATATCAGTGTGAATACAGGAAGTATTTTATCTTAAAAAATTCTGTATGTGTGTTCCCTAGCTCTTCTGGAACAAACAGCCTGACTAATCCAGGTGCAGGAAGCATCCTTCTTACTCATATTATAACCTAGCGATACAATTTGCTTCTAACAGAAACCCATTTCTGGAATAAATAGCTGATTCCAGGCCTGGGACAGGCATCAGAACATCTTTTTATAAAGATAGAAAGAAACCAATACAAAGTAAATACGTTGTGATAAAAACTCTTAGCCTACTTGAAGAGGTCACTGTGGGCCGAAGTGGGATAATTTGTGTGAGGATAATAATTGCAGTGGATTAAAACCAAGAATATGTTTACATCTATGAGTTCATAATCATGTTAAAAATAATTATTTATTTTTGGAAGGTTATAATGAACCTATTCATTAGAATAAAAACTGGTAAATATAGGAAATGAATCACCAATTTACTTCAGCTTTCCTATATGAACTCTTAACTAGGAAACCCAGTAGTAGATGAAGGAGGGGTGTCTCTTTACAAAAGTGCCCCAATTAAGTACAAAAAATAAGTGAAAAACCTTGACTGTTACCATTTTGCAATCCCCAGTGAATTGTTGAATCTAGACATTGAGCAACAGTGACTTCTAATATGACACACATAAAGGGGAAAACTAGGTGTCATGGGTCCGCGGGTGTGAGGAAACAGCACCATCAGGAGTCCTGCTAAAGGGCCAAAACCTGGGTCTGACGGAGCTTCTGGATCCAGCTGCCGAATTTCAGGAGATACAGGGAACACAGTAACACGTTAAACTGAAGCAAGAGTGTGCAGTCAGCTGAGTACGCAGGTCCCAGGTCCTTCAACAGAAAAGTAAGACAAAGAAAGAGAAGTAAAACCAGTGGACTGAAGAGATGTAACAGATAAACCAATTTTTTAAAAATGTCCAAGACTAAACTATACTGTCTTGGGAAACACTTAGGTGATGCCACTAAAACAAACAAACAAACAAACGAACAAAGAGTTCATTAGGAAATGGGGATGGTGGTTCCTTTGGAAGGAAAAGAGGGACCTGTATGTGACTGGAATGCGACTGGAAGGGTAGGCAAAGTTCTGTGCTTCTGCTTGAGCTGTGGTACTAAGGGTCTTCACTTTATAATTATTCACTCAGCTTTTATATCAGTTTTGCCATTGATTTCTGTAGATGTGTTTAATTTTATAATGTTTAAAAAAAAAGAGGCTCCCCAGGTGAGGACAGTTGCAGTCCCTCATTTCACCAGGTATCCAGGCGAGCCTTTTCTGTGAGGGGTCTGACTTGGGCTGCCCGCTGGCTCAGCTGCTCTCCTGCACAACCGGCCCCAAGACCTGGACGGCCAGGAAGCCAGGGATGCTGACCGACAGAACAGCGGGCTGAGGAGAAGAAGCCATTTGCTGAGTCTCAGGCTAATGTCAAGTACAGGGAAGGCCTTTGCTTTAAGGGCACTTTATCATCAGCACTTTCAGCCTCTTTCCCAGCAGCTGTGTATCCTGCCCCTCCCTGTACTGGCGCCACACTTCGTGTGTGTGTGTGTGTGTGTGTGTGTGTGTGTGTGTGTGTGAGTGTGTGTAGACGGGGAGGGGTCGGGGAGGAGGATGCTGATGAATCGCTCATCTAGCACCTCCCCTTACCTCCTGGAGTCACGCAGTGAACCAAGCTCAGGAGGGCGTGTTTTTCCCCTGCCAGCATATTCCGTTCCCCACACACCCTAGATAAAAATCATCCCCCACTCTCTCTCAGGGTTTAAGGGCTTTTGCTTATTCTGACTCAGTTGATGTGGCCAGGAAGACTGACTCGTGTGTGTGTGTGTGTGTGTGTGTGTGTGTGTGTGACTTTTCATCTCTCTCAGTTCTTTGCATCCCCCCATATAGAGCCCTCCCTTGCCTTCTGCTGATGTGATAATCAATTAGCTAGATCATACCAAAAATATCTGGTCTAAAGATTCTTAAAAATGGCAACTCATAGTTTAAATTGTTTTCTCCGGGGTTTTCAAAAACGTCAAAAACACAAGCCAAGTGAAAAAACTGATGAATAAAGTTGCAAATGAAAGAGCTTAGAGTCCAGAGACTCCCCAGTGCCTCCCTGGTTCCTCACCAAGGGTCTGCCTCTGTTCATTGTTAACTGAAGTCCCTTGAGAGACAGAGTCACCCAGATCGGGGCAGGTAAAGAACCAAGGAATCGTTGGTTTGTACACCATGAAGCTGGATGAGGGGGCCACATTAGCACTCAGCAGTGAATGTGCCTGTCACTATAAGTCAATTTTATGCTGTGGCCCAGGTGTATATTTCTATGTTCTCAGTCTTTCCAAATCGTTGCCCCCGTGGTACCAACACCATTCGGCACTGCTGCACAGCACTGTTATCCACGTGCCACTATAATGAAACGGGTTTTAATTACTTCCTGAGATATTGCAGCTATTAAATGGATGAGGCAGAAGGCACAGCCAATTCTAGTCTGACTTCAAAGTCCTTGACCTTTCTTTCCTGCATCCTTTTAGAATAACTTCCCTTTCTGTTCCTTTCACATCAATTTTACTTATTCTCTAAGTCCCAGCTGGAGTTTTTTTCCAATTCTTTCCAAAGTACACTCAACTTCCGTTTTTCTCTGAACTCATATTGTGTATTTAGAAAACCCCATGCAGTTTATCACTCGCTGCTATCAAGTAGTGTTGTGTCTGAACTGTCAACTACTTCCCTGCTTCTTTATGGGCAGGCCGTATTCTTAAAGACGGAAATACGGTTTCCTTCTAATTTTTTAAAGAGGCTAGCACTGTGTTTCACACAATTAAGGTTTTAAAATAATTGTCATGAGGGATTACACTGTACCTTTTGCGTGTCCATTGTGGAGGTGTGAGGTGATACCCCTTTATGGGTTTGAATTGCATTTCTCTGATGATCAGTGATGAGCACATTTTCATGTACCTGTTGGCCATTTGGATGTCTTTTTTCTGAAAAATGTCTATTTAGTTTTTCTGTTCACTTTTAATTGGATTTTTTTTTTTTTTGCTATTGAGTTGTGTGCATTATTTATACATTTTGGATATTAACCCGTTATCAGATATGTAATATTGCAAATATTTTCTTCCATAGCATAACTTGCCTTCTGAATTTGTTGATAGTTTACTTTGCTGTGTAGAAGCTTTTTAGTTTGATGTAGTCCCTTTTGTTTACTTTTCCATTGGTTGCTTTTGTTTTTGCTGTTAAATCTAAAATTAAAAAAAGATTATCCATTCAACAATTTTCTGTATTTTGATTGGAGATTTTAATCCATATATATTTCAAGTAATTATTGCTAAGCATGAGCATGCTTACTATTGGTGTTTTGTTAATTGCTTTCTGGATGTTTTATGCCTCCTTTGTTCAATTCTTCATCTTTTGCTCCCTTCTTTAATAATATGATTTTTTTTTATAGCAGTATGCTTTGGTTCCATACTCTGTATGTTTTGTGTATCTACCATTTTTTTGTGTGTTGTAGTTATTTTGAGGTACATAAATCAGCTTATATTTATAACAGTCTATTTTAAGCTAATGATAACTTAACTTTGAATGCATAGGCATAATATTTTAGAATTTTGGGGGCCTAAAGCATTACACTCAAAAATAACTAAGTATCAGAAATCTTCAAATTTATAGAATTCTGTCTATTCCATACAAAAGTGTAATAAGAAAAAAATGGAACGTGATATTTTACAGTGAGAGGATTCTGAACATTCCAGATACTAATAAAGTATGTTAAACCTTAGTGTCATTATTTAAAACCTTAAAACTATATTAAAGAAGTTGAGAAAAATATTTAAATTTCAAGTGTACCTGATAATTTTAGAGTGAAGTATCAAAGCTGGCACCTTAAAATGACTTTCCATAATGCACATTTGAGTCACTGTTTTTTCCCAGGACTTAACACTTACATTACTAGAAAATTGCTTTTGAAATTACATTTAGGTATCATTTTCTTAATGTAACTTCGCCAAAATTGTGTTTCTGTGAAAATGTATGCTACAGATAATATGCCTACAACATATTGATAGAAATTTTTAGCAATCAAATTCTATCATGAACTTAAAGACAAGCCTGTATTTTTCTCACGAACAAGGAAACAAGCAGTAATTTTTATATTCTTTTGCCCACTGACATCTAACAGCAAAAATATGTAAATTTATAATACATATTTAGAAAATTGTGTTTATGTGAAAGCTGCTTCTATGCTTCTTTACATAAAAATACAGGGTTCTTAAATCTCAAATAAAGAGGTATAGTTAACAAAAAACTGCACAGCTTTCTTAATGTTTTATCATAAAACCACAAAGCATATTTTTCTGTGAAAGAAGAAAAACATCTAATATTCTATATATTGCATTATTTCTGTAAATACAAGAAAATATTTACCAAATAAGATTCAATACTAGTATTTGATTAGCTATCAGTAACTGCCAGCAAGAAAAATACAGCTTTTATTTCCTTAATCAAAACTTTGTTTCATTTTCTATGTACCTCCTTGGGCTTCAGTAGCTTGTTAAACATGATTATGTCATTCTGTCAAAAAGTCTGACAACATACTCTAGAACATTTTTCAAAGATGTTTAGTACTGAAAGTTTAATAGAGCTTATTTAATAACCCCTTATTAGATTTTCTTCTTCCTTTGAGAAAGAAATGGAATGAACTAACGTTTCATTCATCTCCCTTAATGATTCAAGATCATTGAGAGTAGAAAGCAAGCTGAGAAAAGTTTCTAAAGAACTTTGGATGTTTTTGCAGCTGGAAACATTGAATATTGAAAAGCAAAGAAGCTACTGAAAACCCTCAAATGCACAGCATGCAGTCTGTGTTATCTAATATCTTGAAGCTAAGGAAGTAAAATGTGTACTCAGTTCAGTAGTCTTGCCTTCATTATTACTTGTCAAAGATACACCTTAATGTAATGATAGTGATTTTAATACTTTAAAACCTTTTATTTTTCACAGCATGTAGGGTAATAAAGTCATCAAAAATCATCATTAGAACATCACAAAGGGAAACATATGCATATCACTAAATATGAGCAAGAAATCAACATGTAATAGAGGCTTTTTTTTTTTAAAGTTGGAACTGGAAAATGGAGAGAGAAAGAGCAGGAAGTAAAGCAAGCAGAAAGAACACAAGTCATGGAAATACATAAAGAAATTAGAAGGAATAAATACACTAGCAAGGTAAAACCGTGTTAGAGCCAGCATCATGTTTATGAGTTGGCTGAAGTAGACATGGCGTCAGGGTTACTTGGGCGAGGAAAAAATACCAGTGTGAAACTTAATGCAGCAGTCTTTCTAGGTCATAGATGAAAAGCAATGGAGAGGCTTCATTTGTTCCATGCAAGATAACTCCACAGTGCACTGATCAAATTATATTACAGATTCATTTTTCCCCACTAAGCTTAAGCTACCTGAATGATGGCAAGTAAAGCCAATATCTTAATTACATTTGCTTCCCCAATGCCTTTTACAGATGCAGGCGCCTAACAGGGATTCGATACACCCTTATTGGAATTAACAGAAAAAAACTTCAGAGGAATGCTACACTTTTTATTTTTGTGATATTGGATCATATTAGTATTCCTTCTCTGCAGAAATGTTTTTTAGGTAATGAGAAACAGCAGAAGATTTAGTAATTCATATATTTTGTAATGTTCCTGTGTTGTTTTTATTATCTCTCCTGGTAAGCTTGAGGTAAACAAATAAATAAACAAAAACAAACAAACAACAAAAACTAACTTAAATGGGCTTCAGAGAATTTAGGATACAGTGCCATCTTTCCTACCTATGTTTTCCGCAATCCAAAAGAAGATCGTTAAGTTTTTCATTTTTCTTTTTACCTCCAAAATTCTGTGTTTCTGTAACAGATTTGAAAAAAATCTTAAGGGCAAATGTTTCATATTTTCTACAATTATTAGCTTCACTTTTTCAGTTGAAACCAGTTAATAAGTTCAAGCTTCAGTAACACCAAGAAAGTACAAGAAGATAATCAGTCAGTCGCTCAGCACATACATATATTCATGTCACTTGAATCCGGCCCCATAGACACCGAGCACCATACCTGCACTTGGCTTAGCCCTGGATTTGTGAACCTCTGATGCTGTTTTCAAATCGCCAAAAAATCCCACGCCTGCTGCCAACAGAAATTACGAGGCTTGAAGAGCTGCAGGTGACCAACAAAAGAGCCAAGTACGGCAAACAAATCACAGAATCTGATTATCCATGCACCAGCGATTGTTGCCATTTATCTGAAAAGCAAAAACTCTGCTTGCAAAAGGAAATTCCCCAACACGCTCTGTGCCCTGCAATGTTTATAAACACCTGAAGAGAGCTCAGGGTCCTCACATCTCTCCCACCACTTTGTGTCTCACCACCAGTGTGGGGAGCAGAGATTACACTGGATCAACTTCAAGCCTACTGGGCCACAGTGGTGAAGGTCTGAAGTGTCGTGAGAAAGAATTGTAGCATTCAACCCCAGTCTGCCCAGCCCCTCCTGTTTGTGTCCCTCTTTTTAAAGCCAGCTGGCGGTTGGTTTTGACAGTAGGGTAAGGCCTGGGGACTAAGATTTACCAGGTATATCCCTTCCTAGAGAGAGCTAATGAATTGTAGAGATCCTCTAGCACATTTACACCCCACAAATTCCCACATGGAATTACCAGGATCCCATGTTATTGAGAATCACTTCACTAGCGGGAGAAGGAGGGCTCATACAGGGCCACGAAGTTATGTGAACGCTGTAGCACATCATTTTAACCCCCTGGTCATCTTTTAGCATATTGTTCTAAGTTATTTTCTTAGTGGTTGTCCTGGAGATTAAAATTACCATCGTAATTTTTAGCAACCTTGTTTGGATCCACACCATTTGAATGTCAATTGTATATGAAAACATTGCTATTCCATTCCTCATCTAATGTTCTGCTGTTCTCATACAAATTATATCTTTATCAACTGTGTGCCCATCAACACAGATTTATAAATTTTAGATTATGCTCTGTGAAGTCTGATAGGAGAAAAAATAAGAATTACAAAAGAAATATATATTCATATTATCTTTTTTTTTTGTACCTATGCTTTTACTTTTACTAGTGCTGCTCATTTCTTTATATTTCCTTGGGGAAAATGTTTTCCACACTAAGTCAGGTGCTCAAGACTGTCTTTCAAGGGGCAGTCTTCTAGGGAACCCCAGATATGTGACATAATGACCATTCTCTGGAAATAAGGCTCTCAAGAAGCTCCAACACTGTTCTGCCTCCTCTGGGGGCTGTCAGGCTGATGGTTTGGGCTGTGATGATGGGATGCTGGTTTTTAGGACCAGCACAGGGCTGGAGGGGGCGGGGGAGGGATAGGCATTAGGCACATCAGAACACCACAAAGCTTGCTGTTGCTGCTGAGACTCAGCCGTTTTTCTTGAATAAATCCTTCCTGGATCCTTGCAAGCCTTTGGTTACTTTCCAGAGTTGTAAAAAAAAAATCTGATTCTAACAATTTTTGCCAATTTTATCATTGCTTTTATGGAGAAAAGAATTTTTGGAGGCAATTATTCTGCCAGTTTTTGCTGACATCTTGTTGAGTGTTTAAATATTTATTTTTAGAGTAGAAGAAAATCTGGTGTATTTTACATTATTGGCATTTGTTTATTCATTCTTCATTGACTTGATATTATTCTGTGCTAGTCAACTTGAGTGGACAATAAAATAGATTAAACAAAAATAGAAACATGAAAGAGAGTGCTGAGAACATTCGGGGTTTTGGATTTTTTTGAGTTTGGAGTAAACATAGTTGAAATATTACTTTGACTATTTCAGAGGTCTGGAGGGATTGTAGCCAATATTATTCCTATAGACTTTGAGAGATTTACTCCTAATCTCATTGGTCCTGGATAGTTGTGTAGTATTGGTGCAGATTGTGAAGTGGCCCCATGTAGGGGTGGGTAGAATTTTTCTGATCAATAGCCCTCTGATCTCCTTCAAGGAAGGTTACAGCTCTGATGATTAATGTGAGTCAAGTGCATTGTACCCTCAGCCATTATCAACTCTTCCTCACAGGGTAGTTCTTAAAAAAGGACAATGCCCAGATCCCAGCCACAGAGATTATAATTCATTTAGTCTCAGGTGGAGCTTTGACACTGTTATTTTTAAAATTCTCACAAGTAGCTAATATTGACAGAAATTGTGTTAGAGAAATAAAAAGCTCCTTCCAAGGATCTCTCATATCTGCCCCAAAATGCAAACAGTTAAAGGAATTTTGATATTCTTAGATCAAAATCTAGATTTGTGACAGGGGAAGGGCATAGCTCGGTGGTAGAGTGCATGCTTATCATGTATGAGGTCCTGGGTTCATTCCCCAGTACTCCCATTAAAAATAGATAAACTAATTAATAAATAAACCTAATTACCTCCCCCCAAAACACAACAAAAACAAACAAACAAAAAGATCTAGACTGAGTATTAGGTTCTGATATTGAGCATAAAAACTGTCAGTGTTTTTTAAAAGGTCCAGGATGAAAAAATTGGACCACATTATCACAGATTTTAGGAAGAATTCTTCCCCACTGCTTTTTTCTGGTGTGCTCTTATTCCTTTCCTTGAAGTTTAAATAATAAGATACAAACAATATTATGTTTAATATTCAGTTTAGGAAAAGAGGCAGAAATGGAGGCTGCTGGACATATGTTAGTTTTAAATCTACCTGTGCCTCAGTAAAACAAGTTTTTGTAGCTCCACATGGTCCAACCAGGATCATCAGGGCTAAACTGTTTTCAACTACAGCCCTCGGCTAAGCTGACTTTGGCCAGCCACACAGTCTGTCCATTCCCATTCCTCGGTGACCCTGGAACTATGTGGAGCAGCGTTTGTCTGCTCAGGACTCTAGGCACGGCCGTCTCTCAAGTTTTCTTACTGAAGATTTCCATTAGAATTAACATTAAAAAGCTGATCTGTCTTTGAAAATTCTAGAACAAACATAATGGTAATACTTTCTAAGTGGCTATTCTATGAGAAAATAACTTTAAATATATACCTCAATTCTCTAGAGCCAAAGACCATGAGGAACACACCTGAGGTCAAGGTTAGGTTTACTGATTCCTTATAGGGTGGGATACTGTACACCACGGGGAACTGAGGGATGTCGCAGTAGAAGGAAGCTAGAAAAACATATTTTAGGGTTTGGGCTTGTGTTGGGTGATTTTTGGGGAGTATGTAAAGAAGTAGGAGTTTGCTCTGAATTGGATGTTTTCTGGAAGCAGACATAATTCTATGATTGAGTCTTAATAATCCTTTAGAAGATGTGGGAAACAATAGAGTGAAGCTAATGCTTCTACTGATACTTTAAAAAGCTGCAGTCATCTATATTAACCAGAATGAGGTGATGTTTGGTCATTTTTGGAGCTTGCACAATGTTCCTTTTTTCCTCTCTGTTCAGATATAATTATGACAAAGCCTTGATTCTTCTCAATCACAGATGATCCTTGTCTGATGTTGGTGCTCTGTGACCAAGTTCATGTTGAACAGGGAAAAAGTACAGCCCATCTGTAAGTGTCAGGCCAGCTGGTAGCAACACCAAGAGCCTATAGTGCCAAGCTAGCTCCCAGATGTCACCGCTGCTTTTCTCTTGCTCATAGAATTTATATCCAAGTATGTCACCAAGAATAAATTCATCTTTGTCAGGTGTTGATACAACTTTTAGCATCTTGTTTACCCATGACATTTATTATGTCCAATTGCCTCTATGGGGCAAGACTCCCTACTATTGACACAGATAAACTGTTTCTCTCATTATTGGCACTTTATATTCTGATTGATGAGTTTTCTATGTTCACAGTGTTGAAGCCCAGTCTTGATGAAGACTTCCTTGTGCCAGACACGTTATCACACATTTTTCATCCGTCTCATCCTTACTATCTGGCCAAGTATAAACTTTTCTGGTTGTAAATTCTCTTACTAATTCATTTTCATGTTGTCCAATGCTTTATTCTCTCCTCTTTGCTTTTCCTCAAAGACTTTTCGATAATATTATTTTCTGTGGCTAAGCTCTTCTCCAGGTGTTTCTGTAAACTTAAATATATCTTGACTGAATTAGGGCTCTCCTGTGAGGACATTGATTTCTCTCACTGCCCTTTTGAGTGAAGGTGTTTTTGTCCCCATTTCTCAAAACTTTCCACTTTTTTTCATACCCTCATTCCACAAAGTATGTTCCTTGTTTCATACGGAGCTCCAGTCTTTTTAAGAATTGATCTCATGAGAAATATTTTAGATTTATTTTTAGCAGTTGTACTTGGTTATGTAGGTGAAGGCATGGGGTATATAGTCTTAATAAACTAGGATATAATCAAAAACGATGGGTGAACTAGTCTATGGGTAAATTAATAGATACTTCTGCTTGTTTGGGAAGAAGAGAAATTACCAATAATTAGGAAGAGGAGGGGAGATGTCAGAAAAGAGGGATCTAATAACACAGATTTTGGTGCACAGGTTAAAAAATCAGTCCTCCATTTGAGAAAGAACTAAAGGAATTTAACAGCAATGAGGACTAGAATTTAGTCTTAACTTGTGTGTGTGTGTGTTTGTGTGCTCTATTCATTTCTCTGGTTCTATAACTTTGGTAAATCGATTACACAGTCTGGAATAGCTATAATTTGGAGTGAAGGTTTGGGGTTGCCAAAGTATAATTTTTAGAAAGTTAGAAGTTACTTTTATATGAATATTTAGTTGGGGGAGTCAATGATTTCCTTAATTGAGTAATGAGAGAAACTGTAGAATCCTTAAGCTGGTTCACACACAAATTTGAGAAATGGAATTTTTAGGAGTCTTTTAGGTAAAAGCATCCTGAAATTAATTTATTAGTAGTTACAAAAATGAGTAATATTCCCCAGGGCAATAAAAATGTAATTGTTGAGGGACTGTTTCCTACTGGTCAGAAACATACAGGTTTAAGTCTGAGCCTTAATCCATAGTGAATATTTAATCAGATGCTGGTTTACTCCTGTAGAAAATGACATAATCCTTTGGCAGGATCTGTTAGATCATGCTTCAGGATTACATTGAAAAGATGTGCCAATATATTTTTGTCTCTATTTCCAAATTTTGGATAATTTTCCTTAGTAGAAAAGTGTCCATTTGTTTAAGGTGACATAGTAATAAACAATGTGTACACAGAATTAAGGAGACATGAGAAGTTCTAGAATTTTGTTAAAAAAATAAACCTGGAATCAAAGATTACAAAAAATACAAGGCTCTATCTGTACCCTGTTTCTAACCCCAAAATTCTTAAAGCTACCTACAGGATCATTTAGAACTTTGTGCTGAATATGGATTTATACCAAAATTCATTTTTATCTCCAAGGACAGGCTGACTTTAGTTGATATTTTGGAATTCATATTTATGAAAAACAAGAGAAAATGCATTAAAATGAATAATTTCCTCTATTAATGGTAACCTTTTCATAGTGGTCATAGTTACAAAGCTAAATATATTTGCTGTTTAGGGAAAAACAGTATAGAAGTATAAATGTATATTTAGAGATAAGTGGTAGAGAAATATATGTATACATATATATACTATATATTTATGTATACATATCCATGTACATATGTGATATATATACATACATCTATATGTATATGAGTATATTATATTTGCCTTTTAAAATATGAAGTCTGGCATTTTCTATAATTCAAAATGAATCTTTGAACATAAATCATCTCTCTCATTCAAAATTAGGATGAATACATAAAGGAAAGCATAAAATACTTAATTAACTGATTATTTTCACAAAGAAATCTTTTAACAATATTTTTCGGGGGGATTTCAACAAAATTAAGTCTCAATTTGCATTTCTGTGTACTAACAGAGTTGGTAAACTGCTGCTGGCAGCGTATTTTTAAAAATAAGTTTTCACTGGAACAGAGTTATGCCCATTTAAGCTAAAATGCTTCTCCCTCCCTCCCCTCTGGTGTATGCTACATTCTCCGGCAGCACTTGAGTCCTTTCGTGGTGCCCAGCTTCCAGCATGGTTTCTGGTCCTGCTGAGAGTGTAAACGTCATCGTTTTTGGTCCCCGTCAGATTCCTGTCTTGGTAAAAATGATCTCCGGTCTTCACCTTCCAGTTCTCAAGGTGGTGCTGATTGCTTGATGTTAGTTATCTCAGGGCTGCTTTACTGGCCTGTTTTCTCCTTTCAATTACTCCATAATCCTCTTTTAAAATGCTCTCTGTTGATTTCCACCAAACAGTAACCATGAGGGACACTGCTTTAGTCAAAGTTGGGTTTGCTTGGTTTTTGTTTTGTTTTTTTGTTTTTTCTTTAAGTCAAAGTTTGGATTTACTCATTGCCTTCAGGGAGCACACACAGGGAAGGATGGCGCATCTCAAAAAAATGGTGCTTGGATGGATTCATTAATAGATGTATTAGGTGATTTGGGGAAGAATACAAGGAAGTGGGTGTCCTTCCTCTGAAATGGGTGCTACAGAAAAATGATGTTAATGATATTATTGGTTACTTTAATTTAAATTCTTTTCATTTGTTTTATTTATTTGTTTTTTTAGAACGTGCACAGAACAGGGTGAGTGTGATGCTGTGGCTGGTGACAAGGCAGCAGACACTCTTGTTTGCTGGGAGAAAGAAGGATGGTCCTCTTGGTTGTCGCACAGTATTCTTGTTTCTGTCTCTGCTCACATATAATTTCAGAGTGGGCTTGTTTTTGTCTGTCTCAATTACAGTCATTTTGTATGGATGGTCTATGAAATTGTTTATGTCCATCAAAGACCATAATAGCCAGCTCCCAGCAGCTGGCCAAAAGAAATGCTTTTCTCTTTTCCACCTTTATTAAAATATCTGCTGTGGGTTTCCTTTTGCAGACTGGACTCTGATACAGCAGGTTTCATCCATCCTTATATCTATAAAAAATTAAATTACTTCATAATATATACTTTCTGTTAGCCTTTATCTATTCTTTCTCAAGCCATGTCACTGTATTAAGATAATGAAAATTATAAAATTGATTACGAGGAAGGTAAAGAGCCATATTTCAGCTAATTCAAAATCTACAAGAAGTTACATTAAGTTAAAAGTAGAGGGTATGACAGAATTTTGATGATAATTTAATCTTCAAAAATATATATGCAGGCCAGGAACAACAGGGAAGTCCTTCTAGGTGCAAGATCTAATTTGCAAGAAAAGGTGAAGTAAAAGGGAGGAGATATTCTGCAAGGTCACTCGTTGTCTTGGGGTTTATGACGTCAGGGATGGACGTCTTCATCATAATATTCTCTCTGCCTTCTCTCCTCCACTCTCAGAGGGTGAGACATTGCCCTTCCTGAGGATCGCTACCCACTCCCCCTGTGCCCTTGATGCAAGGCCCACCTGTCTTCTCTGGATTTGTAAAGCATCGTTTTTCTTATATGTAATAATTGTCTATTATTGGTTTCATTTTTTTCCTATAAACCCTGTAAACCCATTGAGAAACCTACAAATTATTCTTAATTCTTTCTTCTCCCCTACTCCCTTGGTTGACTTTCTAAACAATTAAAGACTCTCTCCTCTATCAACATGCCCACTTATCAGAGCCTGAATTCAAAACCATATCATCTTTATATTTCATTATGAATTACATCAATATTTTATACCTAAATTTAAATAAAATGTAACAAATCCTCAGTATCAAATGCTGTAGAATCTAGTGTCAAGTCCTAATATTTTTCCTCAATGGTGCTAGAGGGAACTAAAATAAAACAATACATATACAGCTGTATGACTCTCTCATTCTCAGTCTTTTCTTCCTCCTCTCCTTCCTTCAACATGCAGGCTTCTGTTACAGATGCTAACTTGGCATTCTAGGCTCTCATCCTATTCACCTTAAATTATTTATTCACATATTTCAAATTGAACTATCACAAACAAAACCCAACAAAGTCAAATTCCAAGATTTAAAACTCTTCACTGACTCCCTGACTCCTGTAGTCTGAGGTCTGAGTCCCTTGCCATGGAGTTCATCAGATCTCTGACATCTCCCTTTGCTTTTATGCTCTGGCACCACCAAAAAATGCATGGCATAAACGTAAAAACACATGTTTAGTAAAACACTATTTAATAGTAAGCAGTGAACAGTAGACTGGAAATTGTAACCATAAGGATTAATGAGGGATTAAACCACAGGGATGAATTTATTGAGTACCTATTTTTGTGCTGGAAAATCTTCTAGGGAGCATGAATATAAGCGTGAATAGGTTAGGCATTCAGGGAATCACAATTAGTAATTTATAGGCTCACATCAAGCTCACAGAAGTCTTATTCCAGTGCTATTTTTCAATCTCAGTTTGCTCTCAATAACAGACTTCAAAACAGAGAATGATGCTAAAGAGAAAGATAGCTTCTTAATAAAAATTTTCAACAAATGTGAGAAAAATTTAAAAAATGGCAAGATAGAAATATTATGTAATTGCAGGTAGTAATAAAGTATAGAAAAAGATGAAGTCCTAATAGCTATACACATAGACTTTATACAGTACTTTAGAGTAAGTTTAATCATCTCCAGATTGTCTCAGTTTTTTGTTTTTTGTTTTGGAAGTGACTGTGGAATTTGTGCTGTTCTTTGCGTCTAACTGCCAACACGCCGAGCTTGCACCCTTTATACTTTGGATAATGCAGTGACTTCCTGATGGACATTCTTTCTTATCTCCACCTTCCAGTTCATCCCAAATTGCAAGTCATAAAGGCAGATTTCAGGATGCCATTTCCATGCTTTAGGCTGCTCTGCGGCTTCTTACTTCATATCAAGTCCAAGCTGCTCATCCTAAAATCCAAGGCTTATCACTATGTCACTCTCTTAAAACCTAGCACTTACTACCTAGATTGTAAGCATTTTTTTTCTTTTTCCCCAGCGAGGCAGGTCCCTTCCCATCCACTGTTCCTTTCTTATTTCCTCCTCTGCTGATCCATCCTGGTGGGAAATGCCTCCTTCCCCTCTTCACTTAACCAGATCATATACAACAATTATGGTTCGAGAAGTCATACCTCTTTTATGAAGAATTTCTTGACAACTTCAAATCAATGCTTCTTTTCATTTACCAAGTCACAGGACAGTAAACTCAGAGTAGCTGTAGAATTCTTGTTGCCCTTCTTGATATTTAAATGAGAATACAAAGGACCAGGGAGGTTTGTGATTAACCATCTAACTTGTTAGAGACTAAAATTAACCTCAGGTTGTTACATCTCCAGTTCATGGGTTTCCCTCACATCCTCTTTCTTTATTCATTGTTGATGTGACCTTATAATGTTTTTCAGTGATTGCAATGTGCTTAGATTTGTTTTCAACTCTAAAAATTTGCAAATCACTTGAAACCATGTGCATTCTTTAAATATACCTTAAAAGTACCTGTTGATTTAAACATAGTGCCTGGATTTTTTTAAAGCTAATAATTTACCTGAAATAATTATACAAAAATTGCTATTAGATGCACACTGCAAAGCAAGAAAAATAATCAAGTGGTACCAACTGTAAATATACTCACTGATACTAATTTCATCAAACAACTCCTCTAAAAAGAATGCACCTAATTTGGAACATTGTTTTTTAAAAAGAATTTTCTTTTTTAAGAATCGTATTTGGGGACACATGAATATAATTGAAGATAATTTTAAAAGAAGTATAAATATATGTGCAACATATTTTGTTTATTTCATGGTATAACTCGAAGAATAAAGTATAAGAACACAATACTAGTAAATGTTCACTGAAATGCTTCTGCGTTTGACAGGTTTTACATGGATGGATATGTAATATTTGTTTAAAGATGCCTGTATATATACACGTATTTGTATATATTGCTAAAATAACTAACACTGATCTGTGAATTAAATAAAATAAACAGAAAGGGGAAATTTTTACAATATAAGAAATGTTTCCAAAAGATGACATATCATAGATAAACAGTCCAACAATTATCATGTTCATAATTTAGATATCTGTCTTTGTAAGAAGATTAAAATCCCTTTCTATAGTTTCCTGTTTTTCTGATTTTCTATAAAATTGAAGCAAGACAATACTTGATATTCCACTGATTTGCATCTTTTTTCCCCACAAATTAATACAAATAACTTAAAATCCACACATTGCAGTATAACATGTAAGGTTCTTGTTTGAATTTCACTGTTGGCCGTGCATTAAAAAGTGCTATTATAAGGCGGTGGAAGATGCTCATACAGTATCCCTAAGCACCGGTTTTTTAGAGGGGTTTGTGGCCTTCTGTGCCACTGATGATAAGGAATTTCATTGTTCTGCCTTCCAGAGTCTACTTGACCTATTCATCCTAAATAAGCTAATCCTGGGGAGAGTTTTGCTTCAGGCGTAAAATGATCAACACAGGAATGGAAAACAAATCTACTTCAAGAACTGATAGAAGAGCCGTGATGGAGTGTTACATTCACGTAAATACAGTTTCAGATCATACCTCCTCCTAAAATCAAGACATCCAATTTAAGAACTAGAGTCATCATCTACAATAATTTATTTGAGTACCAGAAATTGATGTTACATAGAATACAACACAGTTAGCTTTGCATAACATACAACTGTTGTCAAGGTTCTGATTCAATGATAAAATTATCCAGGAGAATACAGTATTAAAAAAATTAAAATAAAAGGATAGCACAAAGTTATAAATATGGTATTAAGGACTCTTGCTTATTTTAGGATTTGCTTTTGTAATTGATACCAAATGTGAATTCAGAGTATAAAAATATCTTCTTTGATGAAAGAAAAGTCTTGGCCGAGAGTTAGGTAAACTTTTCTCATAACTCAGCACATCTCTCTAAGTTCACTATTATCACCTACCATCTAGAGTGGAGCTTCCACCAGCTAACGATCTGCTTCATTAATATCAGGACAAAGTCTCTAGTCCTAAAACCACCCTGAGATGTAATGATTTCTGTGCTAAAAATCATCAGAGCTTTTAATGAGAGCTTCTGAGGGCTTCAAGTCAAGCCAACTTAGTTGAATTGAAGTACAGAATGGCCAACATCAGAGATGCTTTGCAGGAATATAGATATATTGGTTTAGAGAAAATGGAAGAACATCATCATGTCAAAGTACTGGGCTGTCTGATTAGCATATCTTTTTTTAACATAAGCAAGATTTCTTGAGGGAGATCTTTTCTTTGTTGGATTAAAAAATATTTCATTTAAAATTGAAAATATTTGCAGTAAAAGAAACATATCACTCAGTCAAATTCTAAGCTTGAATTGAGTAATTAGAATGGAAATCTAAAGGTTATATTATTGCTAGTATATGTTCACTTCGCATTCAAGTGTCATAACGGTAACAAGAGCCTTAATCATTTAAATGGCATGTGAAAACCTACAACTGATTGACTTATAGAACATAGATTATAATGATCAGAAATTACTCCTTTCACCCAATAGATTCAGTTAAGAAGTCACAAAGTCAAAGTCTATACTCACAAAGGTAGACGTTAGAAATCATACCAGAATACTGTGTGATACTCCCTCAGATGCCAAACCTTATACTTTCTGTTCTTGTGTGTACAAAATAAAATTCTGGCTAAATTTGTTTATTTTACAAAAAAATAACCTAGGGGCCATTGTGATAGGAAATTGAAGAAGTAGTACCTGTTCCTTTGGACAAAGATCATTTAAGTTAAGAATTCCAAATATGACTTTATATAGTTAACAAACAGCTTCAAACCATTGCAGTTAGAGTCGTCTTTTACTGCACCTCTTTCAGTATCTAATCAGTGGGACAATTATGGGAATCTGTAGGGCTTGGACAACACATGCAGGTTTTGAGGCAGAACATTCCAGATGCTAAACTAACCCTGATTATCTACTGCTTGTATCATATGTAAAAGTTTTAGCCCAGCTGTAAAAAAACAAAAAAGCAGTATTTACAACACACACAAGTGCATACATACACACATAAACTATAAATCTAGTTACTATGGTAACCAGGAGCTTAGAGATATAAATTTGCCTGCATGCCTGCATCCCTAAGTCTCCTAAAGAAGTGAGCATGAAGTTTGCTTCCAGTGACTGTAGCTTCAGATTTCTGACTGGTAAGGAAATGGTCTTGTAGACCCTGAGTTTGTTTCCAGAGCATAGAAGACACAGAGATTGAGTTGAGTGGATTCTTGATCAGGGATGTAGTTCTTAATATGAAAAGCCTGTGGCAGAGAGTATGTTGAACCTCTTGCAGATACAGAAGACTGCCTAATATAAGCAGTGTCAGTGGTAAATCTGTGGTACACATTCCTCTCCAGAATTAGAAAGCATAGTTATAAAAGAAGTATTGCTCTGATATACTAGGTCCACCCTCGCCCTTTGCTTCAATTTCACCTTAAACAAATTCCAATATCTTAGTTTAAATAAAATAGGAACTATTTCAATCTTAGCATTTGTATGTGTTGTATATAACTGCCAAGCTGAAAACCAAGCTGAAATACCACAGAAACGTGACAAAAAGTTAAAATCAATAACAACAACAAATGAAAAGCAAACTATAAAAATGAAATTAACCGTAGTCCTATTATGCAGAATGTCTGTTAGAATGAATTACAGACCAAAAGGATCTGTACTCTCGGAGTGAGCTAGGATCCCTGTGGCAGTCTGCTTAGACCAATGGACAACTTCTCAGAGTAAAATTTATTTAATGTATAAAATAGATAACTTAAGACTTTAAAGAGAATGAATTATATTTAATTAGAGTTCTATGCATGGACCTTTGGCAGCCTTTGGACTCCACATAGAGAACCCCTGCATGATATGCAGACAGTTGAAATAAAAAAGAACATGGGTGGATTGCAGATATAGTTAAGAGAGAGAAAGTGCAGAACTTTCTGACGGAAAATATTGGGTGGAGGTGACTGAGAATGAGGGAAGAATCAAAGGGAATACCCAGTTTCAGAGTTAAATAAGAGTGGATGCCAACGTTCTCAGAGGTGATGGTAACTGGATGGTAGGTTTAGAGAGGCTGTCATGTCCCTGAAATAGTGAGGGTGGTGGTAGGGTAGACTCAGAGAGTCCCATTGTGGCCCTGTGATTTTTGAAATGCCTCTTAGGTTGTCAAAGGAAGATGTCAAAAAAAGTAGTTGGAAGTATAAAGCTGAATGTCTAACATTCTTGGATGTGGTCACTTCACAACCTGAAAAATAATACGCGACTCTTCTGGCCCTGTATGCTGCCACCCAATCTTGTGTTAACGTGGAAAACTCTTCTTTTCCTCAGAAACCTCTAGGGACCAGAATTCAGCAGGGTTATTGCTTATTCTGTAACTATTATGTAATATGGATTAATTTCCAGGAGCCTACTAGATGACAGACACTGTTTCTGGGCACTGTGGTTCACTTACATCAAATCATGACAGTAATTCTGTAAGTTTTTTGTAAGAAGAAGCTGAAGATATAGACATATTATGTATCTTTCACAAGGTTATATGGTGATTAACTTTCTAACTGAATTTTGAACTCAGATCTGTGTGCCTTCAAAGCCCATAATTTTTCTGTGATATCATGTACGGATTCCTTTTTTCATCTATTCTATTCTGGTTTATTTCAACCTCTAATTTACTGGTTCATTGAATTTATTCTCCTCATATCAGGTTGAAATAGAAGGTTTTAATAACTCAGAAGAGAAATGGGCTTTCTATTGCTCAGGAGATGAATTTATTCTTTCCAAAATGAGACTCAAATATTGATATTTTATTGCCTATTTGATGCTATGGGGCACCGCCAAAAATTCTGTATAAAATAGCATTAACACCCAGAATTTTCCTATTAAAACAAGGGCGTAGCTCACAATCATTCTTAAAGAAACCAGTAGGAAAAAAAAATGTTGGCCAGATTAGTCATCCAAACATTCCTCTTACCTGTAAAATAAAAAGCTGGGAGAAGGCCTAACTTTTCCTTGGATGCTGTATTCACAGACACAGTCACAGCCCTCCCTGCAGAGTTATTGAAAAGACTGGCTTCTTTGTTCCCTGGGAGACTCTTTTTTCCATTTCTACTCCTTGTTGTTTTATTCTTCTGAAAGCTTTTCAAGGCTTGTTTACTGACTCACCTGCAGCTAAAACTTGTTTTCATTGGTAGGCGGTAAGGCTTTTTTTCAGTGCCAGTTATAGCTTACTTTATTCTTTTAAAGAAATCACTTTGATTTTTTCCCATATTTAGAATTATAATCTTCACATAGTATTTTTAAGAGCAATTTCTGTGTATTTATCTGAGGGTTACCTTTGGTTCTGCTAAACTTTGTACTTGTCTGGATGTTTATAAGCCAACAGTTTTCTCCCATTTTTTTGCATGTTACCCTAATGCCTTCAAAATTCAGAAGTATATGCAAGTGGAAGTCATTATTTGGCTTTTTATTGTTGAGTCAATTTCTGAAGTCTTGCTGTGGAATTCACTTTCTGAAGGCATCTGGCTACAACAGAATGTTTATGTAATATAATAACCCCACTGTGGAAACTGCTTTTGATTTTTTTTTTTAATAGAAAGACCTACAGGTTTTGTACACCTCATTGGTTATGAGTGTTAGACTATTCTGTTGTGTGATTTAGTAAATCCATGAATTTTTCTTATAGAATGTTTATTTTAAATTTATTTGTTTAAGCTGACAGAACTCAATACAATTAAGGTAAGTTTAGAATAGAATAATGATTTTCAAATAATGCTTCCATATTAAAAATAAACATTTTATGCTTTACGAAGTGTTTGATACAGCATTTTGTACCTCAGTATGGTAAGTCATTACTGAGCCCTCTATTTATTTAGAAATTAGATCATAGATAGATTAGATAGATAGATAGATAGATAGATAGATAGATAGATAGATAGATAGAAAATATTCCTACTGAAGCTAGAAGTCATATCTCAGAACTTTCAAGTAAGTCTTCATGATTTTGTATTGTCAGGAAATTTAATGAAAAGTTTGACTTCATTTTTGGTCTTTGTTGACAACTTTCTAGCATAGCCATCTTGCCAAATGTGATTAGAAAGCCCTGCCATCTCTTCTCTGACTCCAGCAGGAACTTTGAACCATGAAAGCCCCAGTTTTCAAGTAGGAATTCGCCCTCCGTGCCATTTACTAATCATGACAGCCCCTCAAGCCACCAGCTACTCCCTTTCTCTCAAACCATTTTCAGGTCTGCTTTGGAGCCCTCCCTTTTCCCCTCAGAAAGCTTCCTTCTGTGAGTAATGAATCTTTCATACCCTCTTGTGCAGGCGTGGCTTCAGCACAGTCAACACCCAAACCAGCAGGGCAACAGTGCTGCCCCCTGCAGGGCAACCACAGCGAAGGTGTGAATCCTTACAATCTCACCATTTCACCCGGTTTTCTTAGTATTTAATATTCATCTTAAAATATGTAAGTCTTTTAATATTGATAACATCCCTTGACTTTGTAGCATGACTAAGTTCTTTGCATGTGTTTTGAACACCATATAACCTCACCAATTTAACCATATACCAGTATCTATGTATGTTTCTTAAAGTAGAATTCTTAACTCGCCTGCAGCTCAAGTCATTTACGAGTACTATGTCAAAAGTGTAGATATTTTTTTTCCAGTTTTATTGAGAGATAATTGACATACATTATAAATGTAAAGTGTACAGCATGATGGTTTGATTTACATATACTGTGAAATGATAAACACAATAGGTTTAGTTAACATCCGTCAGCTCCTATGGATGCAATAAAAAGAAAATGTGTAAAAATCTCCTTGTGATGAGAACTGTTAGGATCGACTTTCTTAACACCTTTCCTGCATCTCATGCAGCAGTGTTAGCTGCAGTCATCATGTTGTACATGACATCCCTAGTGCATTTATCTTACAAATGAAAGTTCGTACCTTTGACCACCTTCCTCCAGTTGCCCCTATCCTCACCCCTGGAAAGTGCAGATTTGGGGGACATATCTCAGATCCCCTAGAACAGAATTCCTGAGGAAGGGCAATAGGAATTAGTATTTCTAGTGATAACCTAAGATACTTACACGTATTTTAGTTCGAACACCATGGGACTGATATGACCTTGGGAGAACCTGACTGCATTCATTCAGAGACTTACTTCATCTGTTCAACCACATCTCAACTGTTCTACTCAGGACCCGCTGCTGTTGTTGGTTGTTGTTGTTTATCACGTTAAGTTACCTTGAATGTCTTTGTGTGTTACGATTCCGTCCAGAAGAAATTTCTCAGAATCTTAAGAAACATTTTGTATTTACTTATATTTCCATTAATGCATGCATTTCATGGCACATAGCAGATTAGATATGAGTTTTTTTAAAGTTAAAAAAAAAAACCTAAGTGCTAAAGATTTCCAAGCTAGAAAGATTTTCAACCATACAAAAAACAACAATACAAAAATACATGGTGTGTAGTATATCTCTTTATGGCACCCACAATAAGTAAAACAAATGAAACTATAGAAACTAAATGCCTCAAAAAATTTGATCACTATATAATACAATTACCCTCAAGTACATTCTTTTCACAGTCTATTTTGATGAACAGAGTTTCCTGAATTTTAAATCCAATTTATCAATCCTTCCTTCTATAGTTAATTCATTTTGCATCATGTTTATGAAATATTTACTGACCCAAAGATAATGAAAGTATTCACTTATGTTTTTCACTTGGACTATTTACTACATAAACTATATTTTCATCACTGTATTGCAAAGAATTAACTAAATATGTTAGATAACCATAAATATATGGTTTTTAAACTGATTCTGTTCTCTCTTCTGTTCCACTGACCCATTTGTCTGTTCATGTATAATTGCCAACTGTCTTAAGTACTGTTGCTTCACAACAATTTCAATATCTGGAAGGGAAGGCCTCCAAGTTGTTCTTCTTTTTCAAAATTGCCCTGACTAGTGTTTGTCCTTTGAAAACCTATAAAAGTTGAAGAATTAGTATGTTTAAGTTGACCAAAAAAATCTGCTTAGATTTTTATTTGAATTCTGTTAAGCCCTTAGATTAGTTTGGGTACAACAAGTTTTGAGTTGTGATATGAATATTTTCATTATCATTGCATTGAACATATTTTAAAATTTCCATTGAGATTTCTTATTTGACTCGAGGACTATTTAGCATTCTGTTGCTTAACTTCCTTGAAGCTGGGATTTCTTCTGATCTTTTTATTATTGATTTCTAACCTAATTTCACTGTGCTCAGTGAACACCCTTTGAATGATCTAATTCCTTTGAAACTGAAACTTGCTTTATGGCCTAGCATAAGTTAAACGTTTCATGTGCGATTTTAAAGCATGTGTATTCTGCCTTTGTTAGGTGTGTAGATACTTAAAATTGTTAGATCTTCGCTTGAGGAACCAACTGTTGATTGTTATATAGTTTCTTGTTTATCTCATTTAATGCTTCTCACCCCAAAATATATCTGTCTGATATTAAAGCTGGAGCCTCTGCTTTTGTTCCTGTTTTTTCTTATAAACTCTACCTATATTTTATATCTAAACTAACGATCAGTTTGGAGTATGTCTCCTATGTATAGTACACACTTAAGTCTGATCATTTTGCATCTGTTGATATGGCAGTAAGTTTTTACTTTTAGTTCTTGTACGCTAATTTAAGGTTTTGTTTCCCTTTCAGTTTCCTTTTTAATTTGTTCTACCAGGGTCTCTTTGTTTGGCTTTATGCTATTGCTTCTTTCAAAATTTAGGAAGATTTAATTTTAGTTTCACTGATTATATACTAGACACCCCATGAAAGCAGCTGACTTTTGAGGGGGAGATGTCACAGGGAAGGAAGAAGGCAGTTGGCCCAGACTTATCTCCTTACAAACATGACAACTGGAGCTCTTGTTCTTGCAAAGCACACTAGTAGTGTTTTCTGGAAGAAGAGTTCTTATGTAAGAACTGCTTTAAGCAGAATATCCGTGGTTTAGGATAACAAAAAGTAGGATCTACGGATTTTGTGATCTAGGAGTCCCTGGACAATGTCCCATAAGCTGTATAACAACCTAAGGAAGTAAATGTTCGTAAATTGAACACTGCCGCCTGTGTGATGTAACCCATATCACAGATGTCACAGGAGACCTCCTGCACTGCTCTCGGTCACACAGCATGTGTACAAAATGCAGAAGAAGGTCCCGGGGAGCAGTGCCTCCTTGCCTAGACCTCTCTCTCTAGTTCACCTCTGGTTCTTGGTGGCTTTTATTCTTGAGCTGTTTTAACAGAGCTCGATAAGTGGGTAAGCTCTCTGACTCTTGTGAGTCTGGCTGTGCATCTGAACCTCTGTGTTAGTTCACCTCCTGAATAAATTATTTACTCAAATATTTGTCTTGGAGTCAGCTTTTGGAGGAAACTAAGCTAAGATGCCTTCTTCCCTCTTTACCTTCTGTTGTAGGTTGGGTTCCCAGAAAGCAGGTTCTGAGGCAGAGTTAGCAGGTAAGATGTTTACTAAGGAGTGCGCTTAGCATCATACACATTTGTCAACAGGAGGGGTAAGAATCAGGTCTGGGTGGAGGCGGAGGTCCAGCTGAAATGTTAAGCCCAGCAGCAGCCTCGACTGATGACTCCAGGAGCTCTGGCTACGGTGGTCCTTCAGAGTTGTCCCAAGCTGAGCGGAGACGGCCTGTCTTTTATACTCGCAGTCATTTATGTGGCTGATTGTGACTTGGGTTAGATGCCTTCTCGCAGTTGAAGCAACCCTCTAACAGGCAAAAATGTTATCCATCAATGACATTCTCAGCCTTTCAGCAAGAGCAGTGAGTCCTTCGTTGAAATGGGACCAAGGTGGCATCTTATAATCATTATATACCTCCTGGATTTTATGCCTCTATCATTTTTTCTGAGATTCTTTTTTTTCTACTCTACTTTTTTAAAACCTCTGAATATTCTCACTTTTTTACGTGTTTATCAGTTTCAAATGAGATAATCAGTGTGATTTCACAGCCTAATAATTTTTCTTCCCCTTTCCCTCCTAAATATTTAAATAACTATATTACTGATGGATTCTCTGGGTTGATTGCATTTACATTACATTCTGCTTTAGCCTTAGTCTTGTTATTAAATAAATTGAATTGCATATCACAAATCATTTTGCTATAATCTCTCAGCCGAACGTATGTTCGGCGGATGAGTTTAAGTGGTTAATGTCTTTAGGCAGGGCTCACCGAACATACGACTTGACTTGTTTTTTTTTTTGTATGTTCACGTGTATTTTCTGCTTTGTTTATTTTTGAAATATATTCTATTAGTCACCTTTTGTTACAGCACAAAGCGACTCCAAGATTTCAGCTGCACGTTTGCTGGGCCCCACTGGCTTGGACTGGTTCAGGAGGGCTTCACGACCTTTTCACTGTGGGCCATAGATTAAAGGAAAGGCTCCTGCCTGGGTGGTTCTGTTCTCGTGGCAGGGGCAGGAGCACAGAAAGGACTGATGCAGACATGGAATTCTTACTAAATGCTTTGGACTGGCACCTTGACATTTTTGTTCGCATTCTGCTGGCAATACCAGATCACATGGCAAAATCCCTCATGGCGGAAAGCCACGTGGCAGAGGGCCTTCTTGGAGAAGAGGGAGTGAATGGCTTTGACAACAGTACAATCTAACAAGTGCACTCCTTGGTGACTGTGACTGAGTTATCTCCCTTCTGCTTACGAAATACACTTACTCCTCCCCAGCAAAGGTACCACAGGTGTTTCATACATACAGTGGCCTGAGACTTGAAACCCAGGGTCTTATGATGGAATATTCTTCATCAGGACCAGATGTAGATTCCCTTTATTTGGGGGCCTATAAATGAAACAGGGACAATACTATCCAGTGGTGAAAACAGAACATGGTCATTTTAGCAAATGCTCCTATTTGGAAAGGAAAATAATGGGAATCATATGGCACTTACTGGTTAATAGCAATTCTGACATACTTGTAGGCAAATATTCCAAGATTCTCCTTTTAAGTAAGAGGGAATGTCCTTTGATTAGGCTCTGGTTTTGCCCTGATAGAAACTCTCAAGTCCCTTTTTATCCATGACTCTTAGATGTGCGCTCTGGGAGAGCTTCTCTTTCTCTAAATTATCCTTGATCACATCTGAAAGAGATCCTGCTTTCTGTCCACAAAAAAACCCCTGCATATCCAAGGGTATTTTTTTTTTTTTTTTGGTTCTTGAACCATTAGAGTCTCTTTTAATGCAAATTCCAGGTTCTTTTCAAAATGCATTACAAGTACTTTTTGATTTCTGTTTGATTCAACTAAGATCTAAGTGCAAGTGGCTGTACTCATAAAAATGCATCTTTTTCTTTGGACTTAATTTTAAGTACCCGCATTTATCAAGCTTCTATGTGATTACCTTTATCTCCTTTCTCTGAGTCACTTTGTCCACCTGAAAGAATTAGCTGACAGTCACATTAATTGAAGCAGGAAGAAAATATGCGCTGTTCCTTTGCCTTTTGGTGTAAAAGGTGTTTTTCTTCTTTTGAACCTTTGTTATTTTTTCTGACATACGATACCTTTATTTGGACATGTCTCAGTGTTGGCTTTTCCATTTTCATTTTGTTCCAATGCAGAATCTTCTCTTCATATTTGTGAAGCCCCAGGCAAGAATAAAAATGGTGCCCCACATACGAAAATTCTACATCTTTAAACATAATGGATTTACTTAACACGTGTGTTAAATAAACTACATTCTAACATCCTACTTTGGAAAGATAATAGTGACCAAGAAAACAATAACTCTAGTTTCAAAACCGGCAACATATCAAAACCACTGAATGTAATCATTAGTAAGTATATTAAGGGATTATTCCTTTTGATATGATATTGTTGAGTGTGCCACAATTTAAATAGAAATATATTTTCTAAATTATTAAATATTTATTGCATATACTTACATATGCTTTTATTTTAGGAAAAAATCAGAATTATGTTATTATAATTAACAACTTCATAAAATGTGTTTTATTTGTAAAATTTCATTATCGAAATTTCTTTAATAATCATTTTATTATTATGTCGATTTGAAGAAGCCATTGCCTGCTGAGGCAGAAGACTTTAAATTGTTCAGGAAAAACCTGAAAGCAAAATTCAGAATTATAAATAAATTATACTTAATATATAATATTCAAGTATTATATTGGTGTCAAAATAATCGTTTTGCATAAAACATTACAGACTACATAAGGTAATCATATAAATTGCTATCAGATATGTGGTGATTTTTCACCATGTCTTAAAGTATATAGATCAATATAGTATTTCACAAATTCCCCTTTGTATGAATTTTATGCTTTTGGAAAATACTTTGTTGTCTTACCTCTTTGGACATTTTCATTTCCATTTACTCTCTTTATTAATCCAGCTCTTTCTTGTCCTGTTCTGAGCTTTTAACAATGTTTAGTTAATTGTCCATTGCCTCCAAGTTCCCATCGTCATCTGGGATAATGCATCTATTTTACTTCTCCTACTTGACAAGGCTTTGCTGGCTCATGCTGCAGTATTTTTACTGTCTTGCCATAGACTTCACAGATTCTCCTGTCTACATTTTACTGTTACTTTAGAAAGATAATCCATTCACTGAGCTGTCATTTATTTCTTGGCAATATATTTGAATAATGTTTTCAACTGCTCCATGAAATATTTTTCTGAGAATATTCTTTTAAACTTTTTTATTTCTAACTTATTTATTTCTTATATTTTTATACATTTATATTATCAATGTTTTCCTTTTTTGCTATTATCCCTTTTTTGCTATTATCAATGTTTTCAGTTCTTCTTTGTTTTTTTTTTTTGCAAGACTTATATAGGTGCTGAACCATAGACATGTACTATCAGGAATTCTGTTGGTTGACACTCAGGAGAGTGTGTGTGTGTGTGTGTGTATGTGTGTGTTTCTGTGTGTGTATATATGAAAAGGAAGAGGAAAGTGAGATAGATAGATGAGAGAAGGCAAGAAGAACCAGGTTTGATGTGATTTATAATTTTACCTAAGAAGATACTGCACTTCTTTCAAATACAAATGAATAAAATCTATAAATGGAAAAACGTTCACTCTTGCCAATATGTTGATGGAAATCTAGAGTTGCTTCAAATATAAGTTTAAAGTGATCAGTGGGTTCAATTCCCCTATCAGAGCCCTTGATTTGTAGCCTAGGTAGATTGTAAGTAGGACCATATTTCCTTTATAAGTAGTAATAATAATGGCTAATCATTAAAAATGCTTTGCTATGTTCCAAAGGTGGTCCTAAATGGTGTACACACATTATTTATAACCCTATGACATAGTTACAATTATTACCCCACTTCACAGATGAGAAAAGTAGGGATGGAAGATTAAATAACTTGTCTCAAATCACAGATTTCTAGGTTTCTGCTTTCTCTATCCTGGTAGATTATTTTAAGACTAAGAGTGTGGGATTTCTTAAGGGACAACAGGGGTTACACATTCAAGGGTGGTTTAGAATGTTGGGTTTTTATCTGGGGCTGTGGAGGAACCCTTTTGATATCCAATATATTTTGAGCTTTTAAGTACTGTGAGTTTCTCAGACTTCTTTATTACTTTTGGGCTATAAATGTGAGGATTCCCTTGGAAGAAGCTTTGAACAGGAAGGACAGGATGGGGCTCTGATAGAAGCTCTGGGCTCAAGTGAGAAAGAAAACTTGTCCTTCAGGTTTCTTCAAGCCAGGTTTTCCAAGAGACAGAGACTCGGGAAAATGCTCTTTCTGTGAATTTTATATTTCTGGATAATGCTTCCTTTTTGTATCTTCTGAGAATCTGGATGCTTAAAAGATTTTAAAAAGATGAGGATACTAGCACTTTTAAAATTCAAAGTCTATTAATCAAATCTGCTTTCAAAGAATTTAAAACAGGGTTTAAAAATTATTTTTGAAATGTAATATTTAGTAACTAAAGAAATAAGCTAAAACTTTCTGAATATCTCCCATTCTTACCCAACAACTATAGATTGCCTGTGATTACTAATACATGAACAATTATCTTTGAAATAAAAAAAGAAATAAACAGAAAAGGAATATAGTCAGCACATTTTGGACTTTACCATGATTTTAATATCTGTATTTGAAAGTGACTCAAAATATTTCTGACCACGTAACATTAGGAATTTTATACTATTCAACCAAATCAAAAATTACTTTCTTCCTCCTTTCCTTGTTTTGTTGAAAACTATCACATAATGTATCGGAAAGCTCTAAGAAGCACACAGTCTAAAAATATGCACAGAAAGAATGCATTCTATTTTTTGGAGAAAAGATCATCAAAGTTGATTCAGATGGCAATAATCTTATTTTGACAGCCATGTCTATATAAAATGTCAACCTCAGAGTGAAATAATAGACAAACGCATCATGATGATCTGTCACCTTTTATGAGTTCAAAAGAGCAAGTGCATATTTCACATGAATGAGACGTGTAAATCTAAAAATGCTCTAATTAGTTTTGCTAGCCTTTCTTAATACAGTGAAGTTGAAGACAGCATCCAAAGTTCAATAATTAATCAAATTTACCAGAATGGGAGAAGAAATTTGACTTAAAATGGTAGACTGTATTAAATTGATCTAGATGAAAACATTGAAAAATTCTGTGTCAGCAACTCATGCCACTGATTATTTTCATTGGTAACATCTACGTTAGTGAGAGAAAACACATATAGTCTATTGTCACATATCTAAGCACATTTATGTTGATTTAAGCAAAGGGCAATTACAGAATGATACAAAGTAAATTATTAACAATAGCTAACAATAAACAGCGTAAGGAAGTCTATCAGTTTTCCCTTAGACACCTCAGTGTTGCTGAATTGTTGCATAGACTATGATTTGTTCTTTTATTTCAATGATTTAAATAAAAATAATTCTTGAAAGAAAACAGGTAGCAGACCTGAGAGACATTAAGTACAATAAACAGGACTTTGAGACCAGTTTAGGTATGCCTCATGAGGAAGTCGTAGAATAGAATATTTTTTACTAAACTATGATTACTCAGATTTCTCACTGGGATGAATATGTCAATTTTGACTTCTTTAACCGAGACCAAGAATATACAAAGTGAGGGATGTTTTTTTGTTGTTTTATAAGGGGAAGGCTGAAGTAAGACATGATATTTTTGTTTTAGACTTACAGGAACCAGATATATTCCATAATTGTTTGGGAAGTTGAGTTTGTGATTTTTAAGAGGCATGGAGATTGAAGATGTAGACAGGGGGTTTGTTAGCAGGGCTTGAGGACAAGGAGTGGGGTTGCTTGGGAGACAGCCCAGAGACAAAGCAGGGGGCCAGGGGAGGGCAGGGTCAGGAGACTAGCCCTGGGATGCACCAGTATTTGCATAATGGGGTGAAACACAAGAGATTTCTGAAAACATTGAAAATGTGAGCTGTGCGATAGACTAAATAAGAGAAAACGCGGGAATGAAATAGATTTTAAAAGAAATAAAGAATAAAAATGAAGTATGAGTCTAGAAACTACAAAGTACATCAACTTTTGATATTTACTGTATTTTTCAAATTGAAGACCCCCTCCTTGTATGATCACAATTTCTTTACATATTCTAAGAAAGGGAAAAGGCTACCATTAAAATTTGATAATGATGCTTTCTTATAATACCAGTAAAACCCATTCTGATTCCAGAGGTGTTAAAATATAAGAATGATGGCAAATGGTGGCTTTAATTATGTTCCCTGGAGCACCTAGATCAGTGCTTCATCAGTGATCCTTTCCTTCCTTTAAAGCTTCAGTCTCTCTGACTTGCCTGGATCATTCTTCTCTGCCTATGCTTTACTTTATCCTCCTCTTCAATATAAAGACTAAAACAGAGCAAAGCTCTATAAACTCCCAGCTGAATTCAGCAACTCAATTTGCTCTGTTTCAAATGGCCTAGTCTTCTATTTAAATATCTCTAATTCTTTTCTTTTTGGCCTGACTCAAATAAAATAGACCCTTTTAAACAAAATCCTCCCCACCCTCCCAAATCATTCTTCTTATAAAATCTCATAGGACTTTGGACAGTTTCTCTTCCCACATCACCTATTCTTTTTCTCCTGCATTTTTCTTTTTTCTCATGGAAATATATTTTGGGTCTCATCTACTCCACAAGATGGGTGGAGAATGTACCTTTTAAGGGAACAGCATGATGCACTGGGAAAAATCCATCTTGTGATCATGTAGACATGTAACAGCTCTGTGACAGTGGATAAATTGTTTGTCCATTTTTCCCTGCAACTCAGTTTACTTGTTTGTAAAACAGAAATACTAATATCTGTTTGAAGGTGTTTCATGGTGTCATTGTGAGAGATAAATATTCCTAAAGCATCTTCCGCCATGTTTGGTACCGTGCGATGAATGTTAGATTATTTAGTTAATTATCTTGTTCATCTTTGTGTCTCCCTATTACCACCCATGTTCCTTTGTACAGAGCAAAAAGAAAAAAAAGAGGAGATTGCTTTGAAATTCCATTTCTTTCTATAAATTCCTAACAAACACAAGCTCACAGTCGGCATTATTTTTAGAGAAATGTGCATGGTTTCTGTAAAATCAATGAAGAAATCTATACTTCAGGAGTCCAGATTTGAAAACATTAATACAACTTATAAAGAAATGTCATTTTGACACAGTGCCTTGTTAGCTACAGGAGTCTGTCAGCATTCACTAAATAGTAAGCCTGTGTACAGCAGAGGGATCTCATAGAATTCATTTCTTTCTAGAGTGTCCACGGTGCGTTGTAACTTCAGTGGCTGAGGGCCGACAGGGCTTGGGGAATTGGTGGACGGGGTGGGTCAGAGCCTGTGAAACAACAAAGCCATTTTCCCTACAGGGCAGTCATCTCTTTCTATGGTCGTTCCTAAAAAAAGAAAAATCACAAATACAAGATTACAGATAAATAGTACAAAGGAGATGTTTTTACTGAATCACTTTCTCTTCTTTCTCCCTCAAGTGGAAAGAGAAATGAGTACTCCAAAATATAATTTAAACTGATTCACGGAATAAATGTGAACATTAATTAGTGTTTTGCCCAGTGGTAATTATTCACTAACGGTTAACCTTTCTCGTTAAATAGTAAGTGAAAGACTAAGCATGTCCGTGTTGTTAATGCTGCCGTAATAACTTCATGAATAATTCCGTTGTAACGCTCGAAGTTTTAACTTTAATGGGAGCAGTCACCATCACAACAGTGATCACGGGGCCTTGGTGAAGCTCCCTTCCCAGAGCCCAGCATCGCCCACCGAGAGATTTCAGGGCCGCCTGCAGAGCCCCTCTCCTGCTCCTGGCGAGTCACCTCCCAATGCCGTGACACCACCTGTCTCCTGATTTGCTCTGCCCAAGAGATCGATTCCTGGAAGGAGGCGGTCCCGGCGAGCAGCTGCATTCCCCGGAGAGGTCAGCAGCGCTAGTTCCACCCCTGGTTGCAGCCCCGTTCGTCACTCAGCTCTTACCCTGAGTCTGAAGCGACCGGGTGCCCCGTCATCCCGGGGACGTTCATCCAGATGGCTCTGCACTCCCTAATCTGACCGAATCCCCCACCCCTCCGAATCCCACAAGTATTTTCATTATGTCCCCCAGAGATCACAGCCACATCCTTCACATCTGCAACAACCTGTCAGAACATTCCTTTTGTCTTCTTGATCCAACTGAAACATGGGAGCCAAAAACCCCCCAAAAAACCAAGAAAACCTCTCAGAAACAAAACTCGGGTATCACTGCCCCGTAGCCCGCTGCTCTTTTCGTCCCCCTGCTGTGTGTGCCGGGAGCCCTGGAAGTGGCTTCCACCTCCTTTTCACTGCCACGCCATTTCTTCTCCCTTCATTCACAAAGACAAACCAATGAAAAGACAACAGCTTTCACTGATGGCTGTCAGACCATAATACCTCCTTGTTACAGCCATTTATAAACTTCCCAGTTGTCTTCAAACATTGAAGATTTTAAGACCTTAACACCAGGCTCAATATCTTTCAGTGTCCCTATCTTCACTGTTGGTTGCTTAAGCCACCAATGTAACAGAACGTCCAATTTATGGATATCTGAGTCTAATAACTTTTTCTCCATCTCACCTCAGCCTCCCACTTCCATGTTAATAGCCTCGAATCTCTTACTACCTATAAATTCATATTATTAAAATTATCTCAATTTTAAGTATTCTGCTTACTACCAGCTCCTATTTTTCCTAGTGTTTTTTAGCAGTAACCATAATTTACCATTGTCCATGGTCACTGACCCTGATACTTTTTAGTGTATATTATCTTACTCTTGTCCTGATTCCCTCCATATATGCCTCTGATTTCCTGTGACCAAGGGCGCCTTAATGTTTCCCTCAGTTTGACGACACTTTAGACCAGTTTCTTTCTGAATATAGATCACTAACTTCCTTTTTCTTAGAGCATCTACTTTCAAACACTTGCAATTTAAAATTACCCCTTCGAGATGTAAATCAGCCTCTTGCCAGTTTTACAACCCAGGAATGTCTTTCTCAAGGACCTCGGAGCCATCCTTTTAAAATATAATCATCAAGGAAGATAGCACCTGTAGATTGATAGTTAAACCAAATGTGGAGAGGGAGAGCATTAGCTGACTGAGTTGACAAAGAAGATTGTATCCTTTTTTGAGACGAGGCATCCATATAAAATAATAGAAAGCAAAGTGTTGTTAAATGCGAGATTATAATTCTAATCTTTATAACACCGTTTGGTTGTGACACTCATAACATAAAGCCATAATAAAGAATTACCAAAAAAGTAAAAATAAAAAGGGAAAGCACCTCTATCTCAGAGTCTCAGTGGGAGGATGGGAGCCTAGCATCTTCCACAAGCACTGATTAGCTTGACCAGGGTGGGACGATCACACGGACCAGCCCACCAAACCAAAGAGTTTCCTCTTCCCATTGTTTCTACTTCCTCATCTCCCAATCTCTCTTGAATCATCTTCTATCAGACTTTCTACTTTTCCAGGGGTAACATTCATGTCAATGTTACCCATGACCTATTTTTTTGGCCAAAGCTTTAATTCACCTCTTTTCATCGCACTTGATCTCTCAGCTCAAATTACCCCCTTCTTTTTAAAATATTTTCTTGACTTGTAACACCACATTTCTGACGAATCTTCTACATTTTGACTGACACTTCCAAATCTATTTGCTAGTGTCTTGTCCTTTACTCAGTCCCTAAATATCCTAGGTCCCCAAGGCTGAGTAGTTGCCTCAGGCTTTATCTTCATCCCTAGGTATTCACATTCATTAAAAACATCCTTTACTCCCCATTATTTAAATACTATCAGTGGTCTATTGTGTCTCCGTATTTCTAGGCTCAGCCCCTCCACTGAGCTCTGGTCTGGGATATCCCACTGTTTAACATCTCTGATTTCATAAAGAATGAATGATTTCTATACTGAAGGAAAATTGTTTTGACTCTACTGAGTAAACCAAAAGGTAAATGGAGGTATGTCTAAGTGAGGTAAAGCAAGACAAATATCTGTAATTGGAAAATTAAGTAAAATGTTTCATAAAGCACTGCTCAGCAGTAAAGTTACCTGTCTTCAGAGTGTGAAAATTGTTAGGCCCGTCTTCTCCAAAGCAGATTAATGCTAGTTATATATTATGTAAAGTTAGGTGAGTTGTGTTGTTTTGATAATAATGTAAGACTCACTGCCTGTTTAAGAAATAACACGAATGTAAAAGCTTAAGGTTTAATGGTCCGTAATGCCTCTGAAACTTGAGAATTTGGACAAAAGTCATGGCTTGCATCCAAGGTTCCATGGGTTCTTCAGTTCTTTGAAGATGGCTCAGGATTAAGCACAGATGAAGGCAGGCTCTGCTGCCTGCGTCTTCTTCAACAGGAGTATTTTTCTTTTGTCTGCTTTATAAGTTGAGAGTCCCCGTAGAATTCAATTAGACAACATTTAGGACTGTATTACATTTTACAGTGTTTTAAGCTTTAAAAACAGATAATCTACAAGACATCTTAATCCTAATGGCATGTTACTTAGTACGTGGCATATGACTGTAAATACTGACCCAGTACTTAATTTGATAGCATGTTAAAAGAAATGTGCTGTCAATTCTCCATGAAATTCAGTATTTGGAGAACAATGGGAAGAGCACTAGGACCAGAGGATGATAGGTTTTCAGTCATTTCCTTTTACTGATTATCCATATGAACGTAACTCACCCTGCCTTGCAAGGCTCTTGTGACTATTAATTAATCAATTCCATACAAGAGTCTGAGCTTATAAATCTAGCGAGTGCTTGGTAAAGAGCTCAAAGCATGCTTGTTGATTCTTAATTCAAAAGGGGTATATTTGATGGAAAGCAATCTTAGTTCTATTATTTTATTCACTAATTTAACATTAATTTATCAAATGTTCTTTAAGCACGTTCTTAATACAAGTGAGTTCTGAATAGATTGGGGATACATTAACAGTAAAATAAATATGATCCCTGCCCTCAGGACGGTTATGTTCTGGAGGAGCAGACAGACACTAATCAAATATTTTTAAAAATAAGCGTCTGTCTGTGTGAGAGAGAGAGAAATTTAGTAAGCGCTAAGTAAACATTACCAGGTAACATGACATTGTTTTGTATAGCTCAGAGTTGCCCTGGAATGTAGAAAAATGTTTAATAATTGGAAAATTGAATCACTAATAAAAAATAGTTGAATATCATTTTGAATTAGTAAAAAGGCTAAACTCATGATTATTTTAAAATAAAAGCTGCCTTTATACTTAAAGTACAAGCAATAAAAGTGTACTTCATGAGAACCTCTGGGGGAAGTTATTTTAATGACTATATCATAATAAATTATAATTGCGCTTTCTGTGGTTGCATGTACTGTGCGCCTTTGAAGTGCTCACATTGCTGGAGGGTATATTTCTTACATTCCTAATTATTCCTATGAAAGTTTTCTTCGTTATTAATTTGGCCTCTCTATGAAATAAAAATGTGCTAAGTCAATTTCAGCTTAGCTCCTTTGTAAAGAATCACTGAGTTTTGAAAACACTGATACTTTGCTGTATCTAGAAGTTATGATCATTAATGCTTAGAGTGAAATTTCCAGAAGATAAACAAATACAAGTAAAGGAATAAAATATAGAGTAAGACTCTATGTTGATGCTAAGATGTTTGAAGCTCAAATATTTCTAGAGCCCAAATCCTAGTACTGTTAAAATTATCCTATTATTGTGCAAGGTCAAACTTTTAGATCTTTCATGTTGAAGTAGAAAGATGACAGATGTATGTATTAAAGACAAATCAACAAGATACATTTTCATAAGATAATCTTTCCCTTTTACTATTGTCTTCATCCAAACTCTAACTCAGAATAGTGAAACTGTACTCTTTTTAATGCAGTAACTATAACTGCTTCTCTACTCACACAATATTTCAAACAAATACCTAAAACAAAGGCAATTAACTAAATTATTTATTTTTTATATTTATTTCATATACACACATACACACACACTTTGAGAGAGAGAGATGTAGTTGTGTGTGTATTCTCAAGTTTCAATTTCATGCTATCATTTAAAAAATAAGAATCAAGTGCAAAGTTAAGATTTTTTTTTAATTGTATGGTCAATTTACAATGCTGTGTTAATTTCTCAACCTAGTATGTTTATACTTACCCTCTAATAAGTGGATGTTTCTTGTCTCGACGGCAAAAGTATCACATCTTTAAATTTTATACCATCATAAGTCCCATAAGATTTTATGCTAATTTAAAAGACCTTCTATAACACCTTATTGTTATGTTTGACAAAACAGAAATACATTTTTCTTTTAATCCTTCGGAAAAGGTAGGTCAAAATATAGATGTAAAATATTACATCTAATTATCCACAAAACTCATTAGATCTTTTGTACTCCTGTTCACCTATTACAATAAAGTTTACTGCATAAATCAGTCAATCACTTCCACTTTTAATTACCTGGGTATAATTGTAGTCAACATAACAGAACTAGAGCAGAGTAACTATACATACTTAACAGGTACACTTCAAGAATTCAGCTATCAGTAGTTACTAAAACAGATTTTAGTAAATACTAATTTAGTAGCTCAATACCAATTTCTTGTTTTTGAAATGAAATTTTTATTCATACATGGTATCTAAAAGCATATACATAAATTCTTATATGACTAATCTCTAGAAAATATGTAAGAACTTACTGTTACTTGTTTACAAGACAAAACACAATTAAAATCAAGGGACTTTCAATAATTGTATCTGTGGGGTCCTAAGTATAAACGGTACACACCTGATTTGAAACATACAGAAGAAGTGTAAACTACAGCAGTCTGGATTATAAAGATTAATTTTATGACACTAACATGACTATAAAATTTCTTTAACCCAATATTCACACTTACTACAAAATTTCATAAGAATTTTTCATCATCTATAGATGTAGAGTTTGGAACACTTTTCAGAAACAGCAATTACACATTTTGCCATGTTATGATTAATAAAAAGGATTGTTTATTTTTTTTAAAAAACTTTCCTACTGGATTAAAATGTATTAAAAGCCACTATATCTGTGATTACTTGTGTATCAATATTTTAGAAATTTAAACTTATAATAGAATACCGTTTTAAAAACAGTATTTAAAAAAGCTATCTGTTTAAGCAGTTGGCACTTGGGATTTTGTCTTCAATGGGAGATCATGTTGCTGATTTTACGTTGTGACAGGCCTGGATTTTGAAGAAATTGCAGCTCTTTTCTCTTCTATGGAGAAGAAAACAGAGCTTCCTCAGTAAGCAGTGGCCCCATAATTTCCATCACCCTCTACCCTTACTCCTCCCCTCGTACAGACAGTGTAGGTGACCCCTTTCCTTGGTGTTTGAGATGGCAGGTATGGAGCTGTCTCATCCACGTTTGCCTCTCTTCTCTTCAATGTGTAAAAGCTTCTACAATCTAATGGAATCAAAACAAAGCTCTCGAGTCTACTTCCCTGACCTGATCTTCTCACAGTGAAACTCCCATCCCACACCCAGTTTCCACCCTTAGAAGCAGAGCTAGTGCCTCTTTTCATTACCCAACTGCATGTCATCACCGAGGGTTGTCAGTCTACCCACCTCACACTCCCTAAACAGTTCTCAAATCCATCTGTTTCTTTCCAGCCCCACTGACCATCCGTAGTTCATGCTGTTACACTGCGGTAAGCTGGCCTCACTTCTTCACATGTGGTCTTCTCCCATTCGTTCTCACAAAAGCAATTCAGATAACTGCACACTTTTACTTAAATCCCTCAGTGATTTCTTAGCACTTTTAAAATATAATCCATGTCTGTGAGTCTATTTCTGTTTTGTAAATAAGTTCATTTGTCTTTTTTTCAGACTCCACATGTAAGTGATATCATATGATATTTTTCTTTTTCTTTCTGGCTTATTTCACTTAGAATGACAATCTCCAGGTCCATCCATATTGCTGCAAATGACATTATTTTATTCTTTTTTATGACTGAGTAGTATTCCATTGTGTAACTTCATCCAGTCATCTGTCAATGGCTATTGTACATAGTGCTGCAATGAATATTGGGGTGCTTGTATCTTTTCAAATTCAGGTTCCCTCTGGATAAATGCCCAGGAGTGGAATTGCTGGCTCATATGGTAAGTCTATTTTTAGTCTTTTGAAGAATCTCCGTACTGTTTTCCATAATGGCTGCACAAAACTACATTCCCACCAACAGTGTAATGAGGTTTTCTTTTCTCCACACCTTCTCCAGCATTTATCATTTGTGGACTTTTGAATGATGGCCATTCTGACTGGTGTGAGGTGATACCTCATTGTAGTTTTGCTTTGCATTTCTCTGATAATCGGTGATATTAAGCATTTTTTCATGTACCTATTAGCCATTTGTATGTCTTCATTGGAGAATTGTTTGTTTAGGTCTTCTGCCCGTTTTTGGATTGGGTTGTTTGCTTTTTTTATTACTAAGTTGTATGAGCTGCTTATATATTCTGGAAACTAAACTTATGGTTACCAGAGTAGCGAGCAAGGGATAAGGGATACATTGGGACTTCAAAATTTGAAGATACTAACTAATGTATATAAAATAGTAGCAACAAGTTCATACTGTACAGCACACGGAATTAGCACAATATCTTGTAGTAACCTACGGTGAAAAAGAATATGAAAACGAATATATGCATGTTCGTGTATGACTGAAGCATTATGCTGTACACTAGAAACAGACACAATATTGTAAACTGACTATACTTCAATAAATATATATACACACACACACACACACACACACACACACAAAAATAAAAAATAAATAAAATCCAAAATCCTTACAAACACCACAAGTCCTCGAACGCTCCACCGGTGTGCAATCTTCCATCTTGACTCTCCTCCAGTGGGAAGAGAGAGCCTTCTTATCTGGCCCTCTATTCCTGGGACACTACATCCTAGTACTACTTCCAGGCGCATTATGAATATCCCTCTCCCTGTTCTTTCCTCTGTTTGCTTGGATGGCTTCTTCTAACCTTTCAGGTCTCAAATCAAATGTCACCTCTTCAGAGAAGACTTCCCTGATGATCATATCTAAAGACGCTCTCTTCGTACAACTCTGTTAGTTTTTTGATAGCATTCAGCACAATCTTAAACCAAACCTGCCAACTACTTCTTGTTTATCATTTAATCTCATTTAGGATATAAACCTCATAAATGAAAATATTGATTTAGATTATTCATCATTGAATTCTGGGAGCTGATCATCACTTAGTGGGAGCTCAATGAGTATTTGCTGCTTGTCTGAATTCGGGGGCTGCATAGCAGAAATGCTAATATTGTAAACAGCTTAGAATCGCAGTGACCTCATTTCAAGTTCCACATTATTTGTTTCTTTGCCTCTTGTCCTTGGACAGCCTACTTAGCTAACTTGAACCTGATTCCACCTGATGACATATGTTCAAATAATGATCAGTAACATGTATTGAATATTTGACATGTGTCAAAAATTCTGATGGAGATTTAAATGGATCAGTTATTTTAACTGTTTGACTGCTAATAACCCTAAGAGGTAAATATTATTAACATTCCCATTTTTTAGATTGAGAAAACTGAATCCAGCCAAGTTAAGTAACTTTCCAAAAGTCACAGAGCTAACAGACTGTGCTCTGGGGATGAAGTGTGACACTTACTATCTGCAAAGATGTTGCGTTTGTTACTATTGTAGTTATTAGTGAGCTGGGAAGGTATCAATAAGACTGGAAACTACTGGAGTTTCACTCTGTAACAAAAATTCAACGTTTAGTAGTCATGGAACGTGAGTTCTGTGCTTCTCTATGTTTTCCTGCGTGCCTGGTTTGAATCATTACACCTGGTTTACTGATAACAGATTAAAAAAAATTTTTTTTGACTATACACCTTCCCTTAAGTACAATTTTCACACCACTGTCTTAATTATATCTTTTGAGTTTCAATAAAAACTCACATAATCAGGTTTTATTTTGTCAGCTCTTTTTCTTGACATCTTACAAATTGATGTTAGAGCTCTTGTCAAAAAAGTGCACATACAACCGTTACATCTTATCAGAGACTACATATTCCCAAGAAAAATGAAGCAGTTTAAAATTTAAATTTCAAATAAATATTTCATTTTGGGGAGATATACTTGTGTGTTTCAAAATACCCATTATTATTTCGCTTAAATTATTGAAATAATAATTGAGCAATTTCCTCCTTTGCTGTTTCAGGTCAAAGATGTGTTTTCTGTGTCCAATTAGAATTTATTTCACTCTCCTTTAAGCTCTTACAATAGCTTATTCACACCACTTAGCCTGTCGTCCATCAGGAAGCGTTTTGGTGTTTTATTTTGTTTTGTTTTGTTTTGAATTTTTACATCCCCCATGAAATTCTGAGCTCCTCACAGACAGACAGATGCGTCAGGGCTTGCCAGACTAGCTGTGTTAGGACTGAGTGCCCCCCTTCTTGGTATCTTATAGTCTGCCTCTCAGACTTCTACACGCCTGTGGGTTTTCACATTTTCCTTAATGATAAAACACGGAAAAGCATAGTCATAAGAGGTAATTGATGAAAAATTAGGAGGGGTCACATTTTGGTGCTCTGGTAGTCTCCCGCCTGAGAGCACCTCCTTTTCAGGAAGGTGGAAGCTTCAGTGTAGTCATGTGAAGTAACAACTCATCGTATCAAACAAGAAGTAACCTTCACAAGGTACTTAGCTGGTGTTTCAGTACAGAGGGTCAGGAACTATACACCCAGGTCCTGCTTTGACAAACTTGTTGCATTAGACCCTGGGTTACGATCTTTTCCCAAGTGTATAATGACTGTTTGGTGAGGACAACAGCAGGATGAAGGTAAAATAGCCTCATGATCACTGTTTACTCTTTCTATACCTCCTCCTCCAGGAAGCATTTTAAAGGATGGCTACAAAGGACAATGCTTTATCATCCCTTTTACCAACAACACTCATTAACTATTTCTGTACAATAAATATTTCCCTATATTTTTGGATCCAGCATTTTTCTCAAATAATTTGTACCTAGGGTAACGGTGGTGATAAAATTGATGTGTGTAAAGCTCTTCATATATTACAGCAATGCAGAAATCCAGTCTCGTACCTGACTACAACCACTTTAATGTTTAGAGCTTGTCTTTTATACGATGTTAGGAGGGTATTTACATGATTCATCATCATAAACTGTAATAAATAATGACTATATAGATGATGTTATTTTCAGTATCTTTCAGACTTTACTGAAATCATGTAATTATGTTTTATAGTAACACCCAATGTGTAGGTAGGTGAAATACAGCAGATTGGAAGAAATAATGTCAATACTGTATCATTCACTATTCTATAGGGGAAAATGCCACAGCTCCTAGTTGCCTGTCAGAATTCTTATAAATACAGCATGATCAGCATGATTTATTTAATCATTATGACATGATATAAAACCATTCTTTACTAATTTCAAAGAGTTTTATTCCAGTGCATGAATACATTCTTCACCATGCTGCCCCTGGGCTTTAATTATTTTGCCCTTTATTAACATCACAGTTTTTATCGAGGGCCCATTGGGTGTTAGGCACTGTGCTTAGTGTTGAGAACCCATGGACGAATGAAGTATTGCTTCCACTTTCAGAGTCATCATAGACAAGGAGTGAAAATGACAAGGAAACAGACAGGTAGTTTTCGGTGGAAATAAGTATGAAATCATAGAGAACTGTATACGATATCTTCATTCCACACTCCTCCAAGAATCAGGCAAGAAGCAGGAATCAGGAGGAGGAAGGGGAGGAGGCAGGGAAGGAGGAGGGGGAGGAGAGGCGGAGGAGGGGCAGAGGCAGCAAAAGAATGAAAGCGAAGCACTTGCTCAGGTACAAATCATCCTCCAATGTGCAGGTCAACTTCCACCTTCTCCACAATATTTTCTCTGACATCCCCACCTGAAAGTAAACTTTCCCTTTTCTGAACTTTCTTGGTTTTTGTTTTGTATCGTTTCACGTATATTATTGCTGCACATAACTGGCTTGCTGGGTAGGAAAACATGTTATGTATCTTACCTATTTCCTAGAATAAGAGCATGGCTACATTAACTCAAGAGATGCCCAGTGTATATATTTTGATTAACGGAATACAGTTATAAGTAGAATAAACACCATAATGGGATGTCTTAGAATATGATCTGTCAAGTCCTAACATTCCTCAAGGTGGCTCTGACCCCTGAAATACACTCTTTTCATTACTGAGACTTTCTGACTTTCTTCTCTGGGATGTTTCTCTGTCCTCCTCTGATTAATCACTAGTTGGCATCCTTTTTTAAGTCATTCTATATTTTGCTTTGTGTTACATTGGTCTTATATTGATATAAGATACAGTACATTTGCACGTAACACAGATCCATATGGTGTATTATTAGTTAAATTTACATTCTCATTCTGTGGTTTGTTTGTTTGAATGTAACCCTCTGGGGTGCATTCAAGCCATGTGAAGATGGATACATCCAGCGAATTGACGGAGGAACATTTTCCTTTCCCTAGGATGATGACACTAATTAAAGTCACAGTTTTTAACTGATGATGTTTAAATCATCCTTATGTTTATTTCTACATTTTCCCTAATGAGTAGAACAAAGGAAATTATTTCAGATTGTCAAATAACAGTAATGGTTTCAGGCACGCCATTTAGTGCTTCTTACATATGTGGATCATTTTCTGTGTATAACCACATACTACTGTACAGTTTATCATTTAGAATGGTAGGTCGCCCCTTCCCCCAAATAAAATAAGTGAATTTCAGTTGGCCTTCTAACTAAAAACAACTGCTAATGATATGGAAATTTAATGAACACAAGGCAAGACTCTTTCACCGAAACTATTTCCATTATATTCGCATAATGTTCTTAAAAAAACTGCATTTCAGAGTTCTTTGGTAATGGAGGAAACAAGTCATCATAATTTCATGTAATCATGCTGTTTTTCTAAATAGTTGGTGGCTGTGACAGGTCATTTTTAATCCAACTAGCTATTTACATTATATTAATTTGAAAAACCCAAACTACAAATTTGCAAGCTCTTCATACTAAAATAATGGTTGTCCTTAAAAAGCTTATTTCTTGATCCACCAGCAAAACAATTTTCATCCATTTATTGCCTACATCAATGTTCATTAACAGCAGGACAGGGTCGGTTTTAGTAAGCACAGCAAAAAAAACCTTTCTTCAGTCTGTTTTCTGCATTGGGTCCTGGAACATTATAAGAATTGAGCAATGAGAATCTTGTCACAACACAGTCAGCCAGGGACAGAAAGTGAAGGCTGAGGCATCTAACCAGTAACAGGGACTATTCTGGACAAAAATGTGCAGCTCCCGCTGGTGGGAAGCTTACAGTGTCTATACTGTGTGTTAGGAAGAGCGAACAGGTGTGTGTGCTCTGTTCACCTCAGCCAACAATCTTGATAAGGAGATCCTTACTCCTGAAAATAAATAATCTGCCTCTCCACGGGTCCCTTATCTTGGGGGTGGGAAAACATAACACACACACACACACACACACACACACACACACACACACACACACACACAATTCAAACTGCTTACCATCCTGTACCAAAATTGTCAAAGTAATCAGCCTGTCTCCTTGCTGGATCGCAAACCAAACACAACAGTTCTTGTTGTTTGTCGTTGTTTTATCTCTCAGCACCAGCTCTGTGCCTAACAAAGAGCTGGGGATAAAAATACATGGTTAGATTTGAGATAAACTGAAACCAAGAAGTCAGAGAGAGAAAACTTCCTTCCCTGGTGTTCAGGGAAATGAGGCTCAAGAGCTTAGCCAGCTCTCCGTGGTCCTTATCTCTGGGGATGTAGGACCAGCAGCAGACTGATGGCGAATTAGGACTCTTGAACCCCGTCACCCCTGGTTTCTCTGCTGCATCACTTTTCTCTCTTTTCCTTTATGCTTACTAACTTTGAAGATGTTCTGGGCACCGAATGTTTTCCTTATTTAAACATTTTTAAACAAATATGTAATGTCAATCCATTGCAATTTCTAGAATTAGATATTTATATAAATCCTAAAATAAAAGAGCAGTTCTAACTGTTACATGTTCCTTTAATCTGGCTTGATGACTAAAGTCGGAGAACAAGGCTGTGAAAATCAAAGGTGGACCCAGCTCACCCAGACCAACATCTTGATTTTGGAAAACTTTATCCTATTCATCAAGACTCCCAGACCGCTTCTGCCCTGGCGCAGGGTTCAAATACTCAGGGAACTTATTGAGTCACGTTTGTTGGCCTGCTTCCCACATAGGCAAGAGTGTGGAAGACCAAATACATGGCTGAATTTCTCAGATGTAGGAAAAGGAAATATCTCACATCATTCAACTTGCAGGAGCAAAAGTCTGGTTCAGCTCAGAACTTAAAGCAGTAGTTTGACTTAAGAACTAGGACAAGAACTAAAAAGCTGTCGTAAGCATTAAGCTTCAAGTTTAATTCTACACAACTTGGATGGCATATCAATAGCTTTCTTCTACTCGAATTGAAGGAATGTGGACAAAGGTCATCTCAATTGCTATTGCTGTCACAAACCACCTGGACGTTCAGTAGCATAAAACATTCTCTGTGTTCAGCTCACAAATGGTGGATCAGGAATCTGGATGGGAGGCAGCAGGGATGGTAGGGATGGTTGCTGCACTTTAAGATGTCTGGGGACTTGGATGGAAGGATTGAGGCCTGGGGGTCGCTAGCAGATTGAGGACTAGAATCATCTGATTGGACAGTCCTTCACTCACATTTGTGGCAACTTGGCCGGGATAGTCAAATGGTGTCTTTGGCTTGGGTCACTGATACATGGCTTTCCTTGTGGCTTGGGCTTCTTGCAGCATGATGATTGGCTGTGAAGGCACACAGAGGGCGATGGGTCCCAGAAAGCCAGATGGAAGTTGGATGGCCTTTTCTGACTTACCATTGAGAGTCAAAGAGTATCACTTTGCTGCTTTCTACATGCAAGTCAGCTCACATTCAGGAAGAGGGGAAACAGATGTCTCCCAAAAGTGTTGCTAGTGAGCATGTGTTTTCCACAGTCAGTTAGCAAATAAATGAAATGAATAAAATCTCCTTTAATCATCTTCAATTCAAACATAAACATTCTAATACCTTCAATTAGAAAATAAGTAAATTCGTATTAAAAACACCAATAGCTCATGTTCCTAAACTGAACTTAAAGGAGAATTTAAGACTTGTAAAAAGTGTTCATTTCCTTTGTATATTATTCTTCTGGGAACTTTTTCAAGAGTGACCTTGCTTCATTCCTGCTCTTAAGCAGCTGTCTAAACTTTGATCCAGTACTTTCTATTAACTCAAAATCTGTGGGGCCATCTCAACAGTGAGATGATCTCTGAACTCACTTATGAACAGCCCCAATTCCTTGAACGTTAATAACCTCTCTACTTAGAGCCTCCATTAATAGTCTTTCTGCCAGAGATGTGCCTTTCCACTTACAGACTTGAAAAGCTCCAATAATGTTTTCAGGAGCTAAAAGTCAGGTGAGAAGGAATATATCATCAAGCGATGGCTGCCTGAAATCGCCCAGTAGGATACAAGGTTTCTAAGAAATTGTCTGAAGTTAATTGCACACTTTTATTTCCCTTTACAAAGCGAGGTAGTGATACCTACAGTAGGTTAATACTTCCACTTGAGAGCTAAATAAAAGAAAAATCTTTTTGAACTTGGCAGGGCCCAGCAATTAATTTTGTCTATTAAGATATAAATTAAATGTACAGCTACTAGTTAGACTTTGAAAGCAAAAAACTAGTCATTGTTAAACCATAGGAGGTGCACACAACACACCAGATAAAATGGAATCTCTTCATTACCTGAATTAAAACTCATCTCTGTCTCCTAAATCTTACCCACACTTTTATAACGCCATCCACATTAACTTTAGCAGGTGGTGAGTTCATCTTTCGCCTTCGCTCTGCAATACACAAGTGGCACTTCTCACACGATGACATTGTGTGCATATAGTGCACGTGCTCTTCAACACTTCAGCTCACTGTGTAGCTTTCCCAATTTTGTAAGGCATAAAATACAATTGTTGAGTGAAGAAAAGGGTATTTTTAATGCTACTGAAATGAACAGGTGTTGCATTTGGTGTACAGTGTTTAAAAAGAGGCAACAGGCTCAAAATGGAATCATTTGCCCCCCACGAGAGCAAACTAAGACTTAGTTGAAATTTCAACCCTTCTCAGAAGTATATTTAATACCACCGATCTGAAATTTCCTGATCACCACTAGTGGGGTTATCTGCATGATAAAGACCTCTGCCATTCCCTTCTCCCAAATGAAGATGACCTGGCCTGAAATAATCCTTTCTTTTCTTTTGCTAATACCATCTTTCCCCACACTTTTCTGCCTGTAAAGTCTTCTATTTTGTACAGTCCCTCAGAGTGCCTTTCTATTTACTACGTGGGATGCTGTCTGATTCACGAATCATTTAATAAAACCAATTAAGTCTTCCCATTTACTCAGTTGAATTTTGTTGAACAACAGAAAAGGAACTGCATTTGTTAAACGATGCTGTTTCGCATAAAAAAAGCATGAAAAGGCCATACTTTTCTGTCTTCTCTCTCCTGCACACACCGCCCCCCATACCCTTCCACCCGTACACAATTTGTATCTACATCTGCTATGGCCCTAAGGTACCTCCCCCTCCCCAGATTCATATATTGAAGCCTTAACCCCCAGTGTGATGGTATTTGGAGGTGGGAACCTCTGGGAGGTAATTAGCTCATGAGGGTGGAGCCCTCAGGACAGAGTTAATGTCCTTCTAAAATGAGGAGAAGACACAAGATCTCTCTCTGCCATGTGAGTACACAGCCGGAAGGCAGCCATCCACAAACCAGTAAGAGAGACCTCACCGGACATCAGCTCTGCCAGCACCTTGACCTTGGACTTTCCAGCCTCCGGAACCGTGAGAAATCAATGTTTGTTGTTTAAACCATCCAATCGGTGGTTTTCTGTGATAGCAGGCCACCCTGACTCAGACACTATGTGTACTGATAAACTTTTGTTTTACAACTTTTCTGCTTTATCTCTATAAAAATATAGAATATAATAGAATGATTTCTGTGAACAAATGAGTAAAAATGAAGCTACACCATTCATTGAACTACTTGAAAAATTTTACGTTCGCTATGAATAAAGGGTATTTTGCTTTGTAAGAAACTGAGGCAAAAATAGCCTCTACGAGAGTGAGTGTGACATCTCAGTGGGGTCATCTGGCATATGTTGGTGATAAATATGTTTCCTTTTCCAACTTGCCTTTCATATGCTAAAGATTCTACTGATATTTCCTTGAAGATTTCATGAAGCTACAGTAATTTTGAGAGAGAGAAATACTGTTCTTATTGTTTTTATTTTTTTATTTTGAGGGAATCCTCTGCCACCAGCCCTCCTTGCTGCCTCCCAGTTCTATTTCTTGGCCATCTGAACCTTCCTTCACTTCTATCATGGCCTCAAAGAAAAAGAAAACATCAAGAAATAGCTAAGTGACAATACCTATGATGAAAATCAGTGTTGTCATGTCACAGACCCAGAGCAGGATTTTCTCAGAAGTTCTACACACATCAGATCAATGATAAAATATTGGGAAATTTAAAAATTCTCTTGACAAATTCTTTACAAAATTTTTAAATCCATAAACTCAACACAAGAGCTGCTACAAAATGTTGTAATATTTAAAACACATGATAAGTAACTGGAACTACATTTGAAAATAGTTGCTTGTTAAATGTTTATTAGCTAATATGTTTATTACATTTTCCCCACTTTTCCCAGAGTTTAGAACACAATAGGGTATGATCCTAAAATATGTTACTTTATAATTAAATTTAGAACCAGGCAGAACTCTGCAGGGTTCTCCTTCATCTCTCATAATAAATACAATAGAGACAAAATGATCATTCCTGGGATATTTTCTTCAATATCCTTTGCATTTTCTTTTTTTTTTTCAACTTGTTTCTTAAAACAATTGAGTGATCTCTCTCTTTCTCTTTCCCTCTGTTTCTATTTTTCATCAATTTTTTTAACTTTAAAATTTTTCCCTAAAATCCAACACAGTAACAAAACCCTTCGTAAATCCTTTATGCCAGAGTATTTTTGTTTTATTCTACTTCAAGTAAATTGCGTATATAATCTTTCTCAGTCTTGTTCTGTATCACATTATTGCTTTAATCCCAATAGTAGTTTATCACATTAGTAAAGTCCTTGAAAAATAAATAGGATTATGTATTAGAAGACAGCAATCCTAATGGGGGACAAAATTTTTAAGCCTAAGTTTCCCCTTCAGTATGTTAGGGATAATAATGTCTACATCAAATGCTTTAAAATTAATTAAATATGAATATATATAGGAATTATTTTAAAATTTAAATGATAGATACATAAACGCATATATGTAATAATAAAATGAACATGTCAATCTGGCTAACTTCCTTCTTGTATTGTCAGTTCATGACTGTTTCCCTTCATGCTCTAGCTATATGTTAGAAATTAGCCCCAAGCAAATTCCCCACATGGTATTTGCTTTTATAATCTGAAATGATAAATCTCTACTACTCATTCATAGATGACGTCCTAAGATCTCATTAATAGTAAATGACAACTTTTCCTGGCTCTTTGCCTCGGTTTACTAATGTGAAATCTTCAAGACTCCCAATGTCTCAAAAACATGACTAATTTTCCCAGCAGAATGTCTTATCTGTGTTCACAAACACTTTTCCTACCAAGAGCCACTGACGATGTGTGAAGCCCTGCCTGGCGTCATTCCTTTCCCTGACTCTTCTCCACCTCTGAGGTTTCACTCTTTCCTGTTTCATAGAGCAGTTTTCATTGGACCCTCCAGTGGCAGAATTAGGTGCTGTCATTCTCTTCTTTGAGTAAATACCTCCATGTTGGCCTTGGAGAACCAGCCTTCCCTGAGTCCATGTGACTTTTACCCCCACCTCTCCAGGTGAGCACATGGCCGAATCTGGCCACACAACACCGCAGACTGGCCAAAGTGATAAGCTGATTTATAGGCATGTGTCTTAGAGCTAGTTCATCCCTAACCCTGGGGATTTTACTGCAAAGCATAGAGAGGTACACCCTCATTTCACCTGGTCTTGAACTTGAGAAAACAATACCCTGAATCTATTGCTGGTGACAGTAAGTGAAGCCAGCCCTGGGGAAAGCAGAGTCAAGAGACGGAGAAAGATTAATTCCTTACAATATTGTTTGATACTGCAAAACCAATGGTGTACGAAAGCTTTCCAGTCACCGTGTTTTCCAATTACGTGAACCGTCTTTCTTTTCTCTGCTTAAAGCTAACTTGAGTTTTTTGTGACTTAAATCTAAAATAATCCTAAAACTCAGTTCCTATGTTGCAATAGTTCTATCATTTATTACGTTCTGAGGATGTCAGAGGGAAAGGGGGCTGGAGAAACGATTCTTTCCATGTTGTTTAACTCTCAGAGTATGGTTTGTACTCTAAATGGTACTAGACTCAAGTAAAGTAATTCTTCCAATTCTCTTTTTCAGCATCTTCTATGTCAGGGACCCAGCAATGTATCCAACAGCTAGGTAGTTTGCAGTTCCTTCTGTGCACTGACAAGGTTTGGGGGCAGGTTCAACATGGTACTTCACTCCTTGAGATGTGCTCCCTCTCAAGGGCTCCTCACATGTACTGTTGGGCTCTCCTTATAAGTTTGTACAGTTTACACTAGATACAGAGTTTTTATTTAATTTTTAATCAGACAGCTCCTCAGCCTCCACACTCTGCTAGACACTTTTAAATCTCTCTCATACATTTAAGCTATGCTTGCTTCCATCCGTGTTCTTTCACATGTTTTTTTCCTGCTAGTAAAAAAAAAAAAAAAAAAGTCTTCTATTTTTCTGTGCTGTTCTGTATAATGAGATAGTGATTTAAATCTAATGTGATTAAAATTAAATAAAATTTAAAATTTAGTTCCTCAGCCTCACTAGACACATTTCAAGGGCTCAGTAACCACATGGGACTAGTAGCGACTGTTTTGCACAACACAGATATAAAACCTTTCTGTCACTGAAGAAAGGTCTATTGGACACAGCTATTCCAGACCGTATTTCAAAACCTGGTTTTAAACAAAAATCATATTTTAAAAATGTAAATTTCTGAACTGCATCTCAAATCCACTGAGTCAGACACTCTGGGGGTGGGTGGATGTTCTGAGGGCCTTTATTGTTTTCAAAGAAAGAAAAGTTGCTAAGGGTTTGAGGCTACTTCCACTTAGCCTCTGTTATGAACGATGCTGAGTTCAATCCAACCCACCCTACCTCAGGTTTTTCCTCCTCTGAAAATAAACTACCTGACTACTATTTATTATTTAGTGATTTCGAATATTTCCTGTTCCTCTTTTTCAAGTACTCAGTTTCAGCTTGATACTACCTAGAGATTAAAATCTAAACATCAGATTTTTTTATGCCAACTCGGCCATTCTTTTGTGATCTTGAGCAAATCACTTAACTTCCTGTGTCATTTTCTTCACCTGTAAGTAAATGGCAAGTGGAGATGAATTAAACTACCTTTAAACTTTAAGCTTCAACTAAATCTGCTTTTAGCATAATTTTTTAAAAGCCATCTCTTACTGTTGTGCTTTTTTTTGGAAAAAATTCGTTTTAAATTTAATTGAATAATTGTTTACATTAACATAGAGATGATTTCTAGTGATTAACATAGTGTGTTACTTGAAGACTCAGAGCTCCAGTTAGATGAAAGAAAACAAGAGAAAATACAGAAGGGGCAACAATTCAAAACAGAGGAGTGAGAAAGAGAGAAAAATAAAAACAGAAGAGAGGTCAAATTGCATCCTGTAGTCTCTGCTTTTTTCCATCTTCTAGTTCCTGAGTAATATCTATGTGGTCATTCATAACCAACAAAGTATGTATTTCCCTTCTTCTCTGACATAATAACTCCAAAGGTGACCATTAATAAAAGATAGGGTGATTTTGATGATTTCAGGTGCATCTCATATCTTTCTTACCAGCTTGTATATGCTTGGTTATTGAAGCCAGGGCATATGAAAAACAACAATGTTATAGGTTGAATCAAACAAAACCTTAAAGGAAATGTGTGTGGGGGGGGAAGCACCAAAATACAGTGCATTTTTCCCTTTAATATTGTATTTCTCGATTTTTCAGTGTTAGGTCTGTGATGTGCAGTACAATTCTGATGCCAACTCCTTGGATTTAGGCCAAATTCTACAAAATTAAGGGCACAGGTCTCCAGAGGCCATCCTCACTTCAGACACTGGCTGTAAACTTGGGGGTTCCCAGGCCGCCCACACTTCTGACCAACTGGCTACAAATTTGGAGTTTCTCATTGCCCTCTTCAGGTTCAGTAGTTTGCTAGAATAAGTCAAGAACTCAAGGAAGCATTCTACTTAATGATTAGAGTTTTATTATAGCAAAGAAGGATATGAATCAGGACCAGCCAAAAAGAAGAGATGCTCAGGGGTCTAAAAGATCCCAAGTTTCCATCTTCCATGTTCTCTCCCTGTGGGGTCAGGATGCATCATCCTCCCGGCACATCGGTGGGTTGCAATACGCACAGAGTATTGTTAACCAGGGACGCTCACCTGAATTCTGTGTCCAGAGATTTTATTGGGGTTTCTTTCCATAGGCATGATTGAATCATCGACCATATGACTGAACTCAATCTCTAGGCCCCCCAATAGGATGAAATCTCATGGTTCAAAGCTTCAGTCTTCTAATAACACAGTTGGTCCTTCTGGCACCGCCAGCCCCTATTCTAATCCTCTAATTGGTATAAACTCAGGTGTGATCTGAAGGGCCCACCAGAAAGAGCAAAGACACTCCTGTCACCTGGGAAATACCAAAGATTTGGGAATCATAAACGGAGGCCAAATGAGTTCTTTGTTATACAACAGGCAAAATTGTGATTTTAGCTAAATCTACCTGCATTTTGTTAGAATCCACTTGCTAGCAATTTTCCTGAATGATAAAGGAATTACACAATTTGTATTGTGAAATGGTAAATTGTTATCAATCTGTGGTTCCACTTTAAACAATAAACCTAAGGTTGAAAGGGGTGATGTAAATATTCAACAACCGTTCTTTAGGGAAAACTGTTCTTATTTGTGCCAGTTGCCACTTGCTGTCAATAATCAACATGACTTTTCTGAATCTGGAATTGGGAGGAGACGCCTAGGTCGTTCCCAGCTTGTCTGAGTGGTTCCAACGTGCTGCTGGCTAAGAGCATTTCACATATGCAGGTTTGAGTCACATATCTGATATATTTCAATGCCTTTAGCTATCAAAGGGTTTAAGGGAATAGATATTAATTCATATGTATTTTAACTCAGCAGTTAGCTTCCCAAAGAGCAGTTTGTGATCTGGCTGGATTTAACCAGTTATAAAAGTTAATGTTTCAGACACTGCGTCCCAGTAGGAGAGCTGGAAAGCAGCATCTGCATCACTGATCAAGTTTCTTTCCCAGAAATACCACAAACTTATTGCTGGCTTATAACTCTCATAACCCGAAGCTCTGCCTTCTAATTATTACTGGTGTTTCAGCAGACTACTGAAGGATACTTCTTTATATCAAAGGCAATATTTGCATTCTTCTCTGTATTGCAGAAAAAAAATATGCAGTACATGGAATTTTGCCTGCAAGTGACTTCCCCTGGGAACCTAGGCACTTCTGGATTAAGGTTTTTAGAATAATCAGTAGAGTGGGAAGAGATGGTAACCACTAGAACATTACTGACTTAACTCTTCAGCAATGATCTGAATGTCTTTTTGTCTTCCAAATCTGTTATCACTACTAATATTCATCCATACTGTTGTCTCTTTTCCAAGCAAATTAGCTTCTTTCCCATTTTTGCCCTAAAATAACCTTTCCTGCCTGTATTATTTATTCAGATTGCTTTTGAGTTTTATATGTTTATTTTCCTCTGTAAGTCTGCAATGGATAATTTTATGTGTCAGCTTGGCTTGGCCAACATACCAGTTTTGGGTCAAATACCAGTACAGGTGTTAGTGTGAGGTATTTCTTTAGATGTGATTAACATTTATGTCAATATATTTTGAGTAAATCAGATTACCCTCCATAACATGGGTGGGCCTCAGCTAATCAGTTGAAAGCCTTAAGAGAAAAGACTGAGGTCTCCTGAAGAGGAAGGAATTCTGCCTCAATTGCTTTTGGACTTGAGCTGTCACATCAACTCTTTTCTGGGCCTCCAGCATGTCAGCCTTCCCTGAAGATTTCAGATCCTCTCTCTATATATACATATATATATGTTTATATATACTTATACATCCTATTCCATTTTTCTGGAGAACCTTGACTAATACAATATCCTTGGTAACTCTGTTTATTTCATTAGTAGTTAGATATATAAATACTTGATGGCACAGATCAAGTAAAACCTTAAATATAGAAGACAACCCATGTAACGTGTAGCTAATGTTAGCTATCAGGCAATCAGGATCAAGTTCTTGACTCATCTAAAAAGACCTTTCACTTTCACTTTTTTCTAAGGAGAACTTACAGAAAAATAATCCACACAAAAATCATCTAAATGCAGCATGAATATGTCAGTAGCAACGTGTACACAAAAATGTATAAGGTTGATGGAGAAAAAAAATTCCTAAAAATGATAAATGAATGCATGAATTCATATAAGTGGTACAAGCACAATTTTCCATCCTTGATCAGTTCCCTTGGATTATCTGAAGCACCTCATTGTCTACCAGCTGTCAGACGTATTTTTAATTAGGCACTAATGAAGTAATATATGTATGTAAACTATTTAAATCTTGTTCCAGTTTGCAAGGACATCTGTGAGGTGGAAAGTGAGAAACCTTGATCTTTGCCAGACGTTACAAATTATAAAACTATAAAACACGAAGCTCAGGTACTCAGAATGACTCAATTTAGAACAGGGGAGGGTGCTATTAAGAAGGTTAAAAAGGACATTTTGCTCGACTTCGTTGAAAATAAGAGGTTTCTTCTCCTCCCGTTTTTCTCTGCAGCTACATTTCGGGGCTGCTTAATTGCTCCGTGTAACATACAATTAAGTGTCTCTAAGTGTTCTGACATGCTGGACACTTAGACTTTGAGTGGAATTTGGGAAATACTGTGATTTTGGGGGGTTTAATTTATTTCAACAAAAGTTATTCTGTATAATTGTAGATAATGTTAATGCTTGGGCTCAGATAAGAAGTAAACTATCATGCACACTACCTTGCACGCTGCAAATGCCAAACAATGTTTTTTGACTCAATTTTAACTAGAAGATTACTCACAAGTGCCGGGAGAAATGCATATGAAAAGAGCCTCCTTTAGTTGCCCATAGTCTCTACTCAGCCATGGTCTTCACTCCGCCCCACCTCTACCCCCGAAGGTGTTTCAGTGTAAATGAGGTTAATGTTAAATGAATATGTTGGACCCTAACCCCCAACGTGACTGTTTAGAGAGAGGACCCATAAGGTTAAGTGAGATTTGAAGGGCAGGGGTTTACTTGGACACATGGTCAGACTGGCATCCTTATAAGAAAAAAAATAGACCGGAGAGGGCTCGTTCCCTCTCTCGCTCCAAGTACGCGCAGAGAAGAGGCTGTGCGGGGGCCCAGCGGGAGATGGCGGCTACCTACAAGCCAGAAGTCAACCCTGACGGCACCTTGATCTTGGATGTCTGGCTTCCAGAAGCGTGAGAAAATTAATTCCTGGTGTTTAAGCCACCAGTTTTTGGTATTTGGTTATGGCAGCCTTAACTAATACAACCCTAAATGGCACCACGCATCCTGATAAAGTAGAGGGAGATTTGACCCAAGAAGAGGAAGTAGGTGATGTGATGGAGATAAGAGGTTGGAGAGATGCTCGGAAGGGGTCACAAACCAAGAAGTGTCTAGAAGTTAGAACAGACAAGGAAACAAATTCTCACCTAGAGGCTCCAGAAAGAGCCAGCCCTGCTGACACGTCAGTGTTAGACCCGTGAAACTGATTTCAGACTTCTGGCCTCCCGAACTGTCATGCAATAGGTTGCCTCTATTTTCACGTCACCCAGTTTAAGGTAATTTGTTCCAGCCGCCGCAGGAAGGAAGATATTTATGTGTCACTCGCACTTTGGTGCTTTCCTTATTAATTCATAGCACTTAAAACACATTCTTGCAGTGTTCTGTGATTTTTAGGATTTCAAAAAGATTTATTCCCAAAATAACTTGAGAGTAAATTATTACCAACAAAAGTGGAATTGCACAAAGAAATGTATTGACTTCATAATTCGAGAAAAGTTCAAGGGTAAATATGGCTTTAACGTGAGGACAAATCACACTAATAGCAGTCAGAGATGTTCACGTGGGGCCACTGTTACCTACACAGCAAGGAAGACGTAATCAACAGTCAGAAGTGTTTGGTCACGTACTGGTGAACGTGTTATACGTGGCTTGTATAAAGTTGAATCAGCTTATGGTTCAGCTTACTATTTCATCTAAAATGCTCAAGTCAGCATTCATGACCCAATGAAAAGAAAAATAAATCTTGGCACATTATAAAGTCCAACGTAGATGTTATTGTTAACATGCAACAAAACTTCTACGAAACTCTCCTCAACATATATTGATCCGCAGCTCCTCCCAAGACTTCCTTGATCTCTGTCAGTTTATACTTTGAAACATTCCCTCATCCATGTCAAACCCGGTTCATGACAACACTTGTATTTCTCCTCCATCCATCCTCACCCTCCTTCTCCATCGGATCTTTCTTCCACTGGTGCGTCTCCGCCCTGTCTGCTAACCTGACTTTATCATTGGCCCACTGCTCACGATAGCCACAAGGAGGAAGCTGGAAGAGCAGAATTATCTTTACTGTTTTTGTGGGACAGGACATCTGTGAATACTAATAGTTTACACATTTTCCATATCCTGTGTTTTTCAGGTGATCTTTGAAATAAAGCACAAAATTAAAAATAGTTAAATGGAAAAATAAATTTTAAAATGATGACTTATAAATAGTATATTGGTAAATTTATAGAAATATGTAGAATCTACTTTAAAAAATGGTATAATAACAGCGCACACTTCCATGATTCAGGGACAACAGGCTGAATATTAAATAATTCAGCTCACACAGCTGCAGTAAACACTTTCCCTAGATTAAATAAATCGATCAGAAGTTGGCTTATTTTATCAGTGAGACAAAATAAATTGTTTTTCCTTCCAAATGCTGTCTCTCCACAAACAAGGGGGCAGACTATAATGAACCTAAGTTTTAATTTTTAATACATTATCAGGATCAAGATTTATTTATGAGTGAACTTTAAAAAGATGAAGATGTTGAATAATTTAGATATTTCCCCTCAGTGTGTGATAGAATCAAAACTTACTTTAAAATAGTGGGAATAATTCATTTAAATTGTATTTAAATGTAGTTTTTATATCTGTAGTTATAGATAATATAGTATATTTTAAGAGATTGAGAAACAATAAAGAACAAAGGTAGCAGTTAGATATACTAACAAGCACAGTATTTCCACTTAACATGCATTTCTTGAGCACTGTGGACCAGCTCTCTGAGGGATACAAAATTATTATGTTACATCTCTCCTTAAGAATCCGATAACCTACCCAGGTAAACACACGTAAGTGTAACTTACAACGCAAAGCAGGGTCTCCCACCTGCTAGGGTAGCAGGGACATATATTGCCCTGGGAACACAGAATTAACATGATGAATTCCACTTCGGGAGAACACTCCAAGTCTGTATGCATTGAGGCTCTTTATGTTTTTTTTTTTAATTGATGTATGTTCAGTTTACAGTGTTGCGTCAATTTCTGCAGTACAGCATAATAATTCAGTCATACATATACGTACATATATTCCTTTTCATATTCTTTTTCATTATAGATTACATATACAGATAAACTATACTGAGCTATATAGTATAAACTTGATGTTTATCCATTTTATATGTAGTAGTGAGTATCTGCATTCATGCTGAAGAGGTTGAAGACCAGGGCAGCAGAGATACAGGTAATGGCATCAGAGGCAGAGATAAGAGCATGAGTGAGTCGTTCATTGTGATTATGAGGAATGGAAGGGCCACCCAGGCTCCCTGAAAGGCATGTGCTCTAGAGATTTGGAGATGTTTGCTGGGGAAGAGATGGAGCTGAAAAAATTAATCGGGTTAGTGCTGGGTAGGTCTTTATTTTATTCTGAAGTGATGGACATGGCATGATTAGGTCTTTATTTTAGGCAATGAACCAGACAGGCAATATTCACATCGTTTAGGTGACTATTGCCATAGACTCTGTAAGGGTTAACAGCAGCCTAACCCAGTGAGATACACAGGAGAACAATTTGTTCCGTATAACTTTCTTATATTCTGTACCATGTAAACATCTTGTAATTATTTTCTATGTTCTTATATAACATAAAAAAGACATAAAATAGTTGGATTGCTTTTTAGAAACCTCTGCAATATAATTAAGCCTGAAGCAAGTAGAATTTAACATTATATGTAATTACCATTTTTTTCCCAGTGAATTTAGGGGTTAACAATCTAACTCCCCACTTAGAACTCATTATAAGATAATTAGAAACATTTGGAGTTTTGATACTCAAACATATGTTGTCAATCATGGTTGTCTAAAAATAGGAGAAAAATAAATATCAAATTAAAAAGCTGTAGACTGTAAGCATTGTATCTGATTGGTGGAATGATTACTATGTTCTATCATTGAAACAAAGTGCTACAAAAACATTTCTGCCAAAATAAATCATAGTCCGTATTTAACCTATTGGTGACTAAAACAAGTTAATATACTGATGCTAAAACAAAACTACTTTGCTAATTCCCCTAAAAAAATACCAAGTTATAATTGCAGTATGCTACTAACCTCAATATAACTTTTGTCTTTTTTCATAAAAAATATTTTTAAGTGATAAAAATATATTCAATGAGAGTGCGCTAAATCTTACACCCTCTCATCTTACCAAAACACATCAGTTGCTTTCTGCACTCATTCTTTGCTCATGGCCTTGGTCTGATCTAAGAACTGTAATTCAGAATTTGATAATGGAAAGAGAAGAATACATGAGGAGATGTAGAGTATTAAAATAAATAGTTAGGGAAGATGATCAGAAGATTAAATAGTCACTTATAATAAAATATTTTGCATCATGCTTTGGGGAGCTAGACAAGAATGTTTGTTTATTTTGTATTATATAGCTCGATACATGTTTCTCTATATAAATTGTAATAAAATACTTTGTTTATTATAATTTATAATAAAGAGCCTCTCCAGACTGAATAGAATCTATACAGGTTGGATAGAAAAAGAATTCCAAGGTGAAACAATGAAAAAAATTCTTTTCTCTTATTTCCTTCATTTATGTAAAACATATTCAAAACTACAGTTAATAATATTTTCATATAATTATATGATTATAGCATTGTTTGCAGGAATGTAAAACATTCTGTTGGAGAAAAGAAGACTGAAAAAATGCCATGGTTTTTTTTGAATACTGCCAGTTTTTCTTCTCTACATGTACCTATTACATGAATGTTATATCTCCCCACACTGAATCTACTTTTCTTCACCTAAGTGATGATCATTTTTAAAGTGAAATAAATAAGTCTAGTATATTGGAAACCAATGAAGAAGATTTCATTTATGAAATCATTCCAGATATACAGATAAATAAGAACAAAAGGCAGGACCAAGAGCTTATTAAATATCCCTGTCCACACTGAAGATTTGCTCACAGAAGTATTTACTGAACTTTGTATTGACAAACTCATCACATTATTAAAAATCACTGCAAACAATTGTCATATGATATGGATATGTCTAGACTAACTCGATAAGTTACTGGTAACACCAAAGTAGTGAATTTTCTCGTCTGACATGCAGCCGATCTGATGGACTGCAAAAGACGTCGTCATTACAATGCACAGCTCCCCTCCCCACGGTGTCGCCAGGAAGTCAATTTAGCAGTTCTGTGTATACTCAGCCTGTGTCTCTTTACTTTCTATGTAAAATATGACTTAATTAAAAAGCTGCATTTGAAAAAGTAATCTTCAGAGTATTGGGTGACATTTAAAGTGGAAGTTATGGCTCAAAATGGTGCTGGACAGCAGTTTCAATAATGCATGCAATATTCCTGTGGTTTGTGATGGTTTTCCACACCCTGTAAAAGGAAAGCTTCAGTTTGGTTAGCGCTTATAAATCTGCTGGTTACTTTAATCAGTCTTGGGCCTGCAATTAACAAAGAGTGCAAGGCATCTGGTGATATAACCTTAACGGGGGAGTACATAATTCCATGCAGCCACTCAAATAGAACTTGAAGTAGAAAATTAAAGTTTGGAAGCAACATATTTATTTATGCAAAGGAAATTTGATAAATACTTGGCCCATCTTTCTCTATTCAAGTTTTATCAGACAGTTTGAGCTTAGGAAAACCTCCATCTGTTTTTTTTTATTGTTCTTGCTGTTTCCATTCTTCATACGAGGAGTAAACATAGTCCTGAAGTGTCCTGGGAAAAGGCTTAAATAATGAGAAATAATCTCCAGTTACTGCTAAGTTGCTAATTAGCAGGTGACCTTGGACAATCACTTCATCTATTTATAGTTCAGTTTCCACACCTTTCTTAACAGAAGATTATGCTCCATAATCTATAAGGTTTTCTCCAGTTTTGAATTGCGAAGTATGTATTTTCACACTGGATTCTATGATTCTATCTGATACCCTAAACTTTGGTCTGGAAAACAGATGATCATAGACCTGTGAAGGACAAATTGAAGAGACACTTCAAACTGATTCTTGTTTTACCTACTAATGGAAAATTTACTGGTTCTGGGTTAATGTATCCAGTCATTAAAATACAGCATTACACTCTCTCTCAAATGCTAATGGATGGAAGTATTTTCCATGAGTCCTTTATGATATCAAACATCTATTGTCTAATGACCCTGTCACAGCTATGTAGCAAACACGTTAACCAGTAGAGATGATAATTAGTGACTCAGGACTCCAGAGGAGAGGACCCAAAAGGGTCTTTGACTCCTCCTAAATTTTACAGTCTAGTGATGCATTTCGTTTGCCCATTGTGGGACATAAACACTGTGGATTCTGCATGATCTTAGGTAGCACATGGGTAGATGGTTAAAAATCATGGAAAATAGAGAAAGACATAAGGAGAAAGATATTACTTTATCAATCCCATTAATTATTTTCTGATGAACGCAAATATAAAAGTCTCATGTGGAGCTAATATGTTTTTAACATTTCTCTACCATTTGTTAACCTCCATTTTTAACAGAGCTGCTCTTGGGCTCAACACATCTGGCAGCCAGCATTATTTTGTTATCACTATACTTATTGTTATGATTACAATCTACTTATATGTGGATATGTTTTAATTTGTGAGAATGATAAAGTTTCATTTAAGAATAAATCCATTTAATTAAAATATTAAAAGACAGCAATAAATAGAATAAGCTGCCTACAGAAATACTAACTAATATAGTTCATAAGTGAAGACGGCAAAAGCATGTTGGGTGGTGTTCCATAAAAGATGTACATTTATGAGCCACACATTTTACGGAAAGATCACAAACTTTGAAATGAAAGAGGCTGAGAATAAAGCTCCCCGCTTCTCCTAACGCAGGTAACTTTGAACAAGTTGTGGAACCTGTCCAAGCCTCAGTTTCCTTATTTAAAGATGATGATATCCGTTTTTCAGACTTGTTGTGAGGATGAAGTAGATACACGGTAAAGTGTCTGGAGATTGGAGGTGCTGGAAAATGTCAGTTTCCTCCCTCATCTTAGACAGGAATGGATGTGCTTTCCTTGGTTCACTAAGATGAGCCAATGCAGGGTTAAACAGCTTAAATAGCAGGAGAACTCTATATAAAGCACAAAGAAATTACAACCTTAATTTACCACTCCCTTTGACCTTTTGATTATTTAGCAGTAAATAAGAAAATAAGCATACGGATGGAGAAGAAAAGGTAAACACGAGAAAGGAGTACATATTTGATTAGAATATAGTAATAGATTCCTACCCCATAAGCCATTTGAACAGCAGAGGCAATGGAAAATATCTGTGCATAGAACCTATGTTTCACACAGACGTCATGTCACAGGCAGTGACAAATGTAAACATAAAAATAAACATAAACACACCGCAGCAGTGCAAAGTTAATACTGTAAGGAGAATAATGAAGATAACAGATTGTATTACTATGGAAGAGAGGAAAGATTGGGCACATATAGCAAAACTTTAACTAAGAGAGTTTTGACTGTTGGTCAACAAATTTAAAATATTTACCTGGATTATTAAACACTGAACTCTGTCTTCCAAGTGTTCGGTGGTAGATAATCTAAATGGTTGATCCTCAGTGACTATTATGTACCACATTTCCCCCAATATTCGTATTTTAGTGATTTCATTTGTTCTCGTCATTTCTGTTCGGAGACAGACAAGACGAAGACAAGAGGACAGCTTTCACGAGGCTTGCAAATAACCTTTGCGTTGCCTTTGTCCATGTTAATTGGCTGCATATTATTAAAACTAACATGTTAAATATACTGTTTTTTTCTGTGAGAATGGATTTTAATAGCTTTGTCTTCATAATTAATCTTCAAATATATTTTTATTATAAAAGTTTAAAAAAATCTAAGTTTAAATTCTCACTTAGTTTTTCATTTTCTTCTGTGTTGTGATCTAGATGTTCAAAAATAAAAACAATGTATTGTCCCATCTAGGGCACCAAGGGTGTGGTGCTCACCTTTGCATATCCAGGAACTCGGTTCTCTCAATTTGACAGCATTGCTCAGTCTCTGGGGGACTGAGACACAGTATTCAAGCCTTGAGGGTGTGGTTGACAGAGCAGATGCCAACTTATTAACTTTAAATAGAAGCTACCTTCACATTAGTCTACCCTTGGGAATTGTTAAGGACACTTCCTTTTCATTATTAGTGTACCTGTATCTTAGAGTCCATTAGAATTCATGAGTTGCTTTGGGACAAGACATTTATGATGCTGGGCAGTTCATGGATGATCTGGGGGAAACTGACAAATCCTAGGAATGGGTACAGGTGCTAGGAAAGACCCAAGACAGAGAGGGAGCTTGGAAGAAGTGATAGCAAGTTGGCCTGAGAACCAGACCTGGGCAACGGGAGACTCCTCACCCCTCACCCCATCCCCGTCTTTGGAATGTACGTTCTGCCCTTTCATTCCCGCAGTGGGAGCCGTTCCAAGGACGCAGCCTTGAGAGAGCGCGGTGCTGTTGAGAACATCTGGATGGTATACACGACAGAGCCCAGCTGAGGCCTTTTAAGAGGCTGGTGGGTGGGTACAGGGGTCTACTAGTCTTGTGACCACCCAAGACAAGCGTTGTAAGCGGGTTCCCTTGCTTATTAAACCTGCCACCTAGCAATCTTGAGTTTCTGCCTCTGTCCTCCGTCTCTTCCTGCCTTCCGTGAATGGGGACCTGTTTGGAACTAATAGTTCTTGAAACCTGGAAAAATAACCAACATGGAAACTATACAAACCTACATACGACCCATCCTTAATATATGTTGTGCAGATGACTATTTCAGGTTGAATTTTATTATTAATAATGCTTTTGGAGTATTAACAGATTCACGGTATTTGTGTCTATTCAGTAAAATGATATGTGAGTAACACCACATGAGACCTAAATCTCATTAAAAATAAATAAAAACCCTACAATGTATTTCTGTAGTACTAAAGCCAAAGCTCCCCATGAAAGCATGTTATTTAAGTGCAATGATTTTTAATGTAAACAACCTTCCATATTGAGACTTCTTGAATTCTCCAATGTCTGGTCAGTTATAAACTAGATCTTCTATTGACAGAGAGTTTCTGTACAGATATTGGGATGTGATTTCCAAAGTTCTAGTTACCTAATTAACACAACTGTGTCCACAGGCAAATGGATGTCCCTGTTACTCCATCTATAAAGCCTGTGTATGACAAAACCAGTTATGCACGTCGGTTGGGGAAAGAAGTCATGAGAGAGAAAGAGAGAGCGAGAAAGAGGAAGATTTTAAAAATCTACAGCATAATTAGGAAACCATATGTTTTCTTGCTGCCCTATTTTTTCTTGCACTTTAAAATATTCTCCTGGGTTCAATTATCCTAACCTAGGCTCACAGCAGGTTGAATCTGAAGAATATTTGTGAAAAGAGAATGAGCTTCATCCAAATCTCACAGCAATGAAAGGTGAAAAAAAGTTAGCCAAGAAATATAGATGTAGTTGGGGAAATATAAAAATAGAGATATGATTTTTGTTTTATTAAATAAATGCATTATTAGTAAATTTTCTTATCATGCAGACTCAAAGCATTATTTTTACGAGAATAAACATGTATCAGTACATTAATACACAGCTTTTTAAAACTAATTGATCCTTAAACTCCAATAGTTTCACTACATGTCAGATATTGGAATTATGATATATACAATTTGATCAAAGGTAAAGGTTTTCTTTATAAAAGGGAGCTCATATAAAGTTAACACTACAATGAAAATTCCACAACACTGCTAACAACAAAAATAACTTGTCGTGAGGAAAATATGTTTGGAACCATTCCAAAACTGATTTGTAATTTAAATAAATATAAAAGGGATTCACTCTATGATTCTTTTTTTAAATTTTTTCCAATATCCACTTTTGCTAATTACTGTCAATTGAATAACTCCAAATATAATCTTTCAGTAGAATTCTGGTTCTGTATTTCCAACTACCTGTTTAACAGTTCCACTCAAATGTTTGGTTGAGTCCTCAGACTCCAGATGTTCAAAACTAATGTGATCTTTCATTTCAACGTGTCCTCTCACTTACACAATACTCTTCCTTTCATTAATATTATCCATGTTTCCCAGCACTGAAGATTTCTTCTCCTTGTTCCAAATATCTAATTGTCGTGAAGATTTATTAAATAAGTATTTGTTATGGACCCTCGAACATCATACTTCTTCAACATTAATCACGCTTGTGTAAGCCATTCTAACATCTTACCTATAAGTCTAACTTCATGATACTTCTAGTTTCTTCAGTATCCTTCCTCGTGTTTGGGGAGGTGGGATTGCTTAAGAAATGTAAAAGCTGGTTATAATTAGATTCTCCAACCCATCACTTGTAGACTTCTCTAATGTACTCTCATGGTAGCATAAAATATTTTCTCATTGACAAGAGCCTTAAAACCTGAGCAAGCATTTTCCCTTTACTTTCCCCTCCCTTCCACCCTTGAGAGCACCCCTCCCCAATCACCTTCACCTGCCTTTCATTCTGTCCCCACCCTCATCATCATAAAAGCCACTGGCCATGCTACGCCTCTCATTTCTTTCCTACTTTTTTTTAAACTGAAGTACAGTCTATTACAGCATTGTCAATTTCTGGTGTCCAGCACAATGTGCCAGTCATGCATATACATACATATATTCATTTTCATATTTTTCCATTAAAGGTTATTACAAGATATTGAACATAGTTCCCTGTGCTATACAAAAGAAACTATTTTTAAAAACCTGTTTGTGTATATAGTGGCTAATATTTGTAGATCTCAAACTTCCAAATTTATCCCCTCCAGTCCCTTTCTCTAGTAACTGGAGGATTATTTACTAAGTTTGTGAGTCTGTTTCTGTCTTGCAGATGCGTTCCTGGTGGTTGTTTTTTTTTTTTTTTAAGATTCCACATATAAGTGATATCATATGGTACTTTTCTTTCTCTTTCTGGTTGACTTCACTTAGAATGAGAATCTCTAGGTCCATCCATGTTGCTGAAATTGGATTATTTAATTCTTTTTTATGGCTGAGTAGTATTCAATTGTATAAATATACTACAACTTCTTTATCCAGTCATCTCTCTGTGGACATTTAAGTTGGTTCCATGTTTTGGCTATTGTATATGTAGTGCTGCTATAAACATTGGGGTACATGTATTTTTCCTACTCTTGAGCTACAAAAATTACGTCCATTCTCCAAAGCCAGATCAGATTTCATTTCTTTTCAAAGATTTTCCTACTTTATGCATTCACCCATGCATTCATTTGTTTATGCAGCCAACACATATTAATTGAGTGCCAAACTCTGGTGGCCCAGCCGGACCTGCTGCTGTCAGAAATGCGCTGACTCACTCATTGAGGAGTAAAGTCTTCCCTTTCCTTTTGCCCACACTGATTTCTTTCAGCTGAACACCACTGTACCTCCTCTAGAGTTTAGGACTTGTATCGTGTCTCACTTGTTCACGGCTTAAAGCTCTTCTACAAGCTTGGAATCTAGGCGCTGTAAGAGACCACGTGACTTACATCTTCTGAATAAACCGAATAGCCCAAAGCCCAGGATGCCGCTAATACATGGTAGGGTCACAAATATGTCCTAATTAATTATTGGATTAGAGTACAAAAACATTTTAATAGCTTCCCTCGTATGTTTTAATGAATCATAAAGACAGCAGTCTAGTAAATCTTTGATGTGTTAGTTCACATATTAGTACCTCTACTTTTTATGAGTTTAATGTATCAGAGAACAACAATGACCATCATTTAGAAGAGCAATGCAGTGTGGCTATGACAGTAAAATTCCATCTCTGGCGAGATCATTTTCTTCTCAAGTTTTCCTTAATGCCCCCTCCTCCAGTTTTTAATTCAAAAAGACAAAAGCAGCATGAGAATCAATTTCCTTAAGTATCAAGTAATCTGTACTTTGCAAAAATGATTATTGCGGAGAGAGGGAGAATAAAAGAGTATTTCCACTATCAGAGCCTCTCCAGGGACAGGTTAGAGAAACTGAAGATCATAACAGACGTTTTCAGCTATCTAGTTAGCTAGGGCTGTGATGCAAATAATTGTTACTGCCATTATCTTTGAAGCCAGATGTCTGATGTCCCTATGAGAGACAACAAAATAATAATAATAATGGTATAGATGATTTTCAAGCCGATTGCTGAGTTACAACTTAATATTGATTTTTGCCTGTATAACTGCTGACAGGCACATGAAAATGTTGAGACCAGAAACACTCTTTTCCCCTAATTTTCACTAGAACATCATTTCCAATTAAGACCTAATTTATGATTAGTAATGACGTTTTACTGTCACAATATGCTAATAAGATTACAGAAACAGGAATAGGGAAGCAAAGATCTCTCCAGAAATTCTCTGTCAACTGATTTGAGCTTGAGAAACTGTTAAATTAACTGCATGGCATGTTTATCCAGAATTTCCTCTGAGGAGGCGGCTTGAATGCCTGGCAGTAGTTTTGTTATTCCTGATTTTGTGGCTAGGCTCAGAAAAAGAATAAGGCATTTTAGTGGGGTTTCTCCTGGGGCTCAGTTCATTTTTAACTGCCTTCTAGCTAGCATGTTAACTGGCCAGAATTAAATGGAGCCGGGTTACCTGCCAAAGGACAAAGGGTTCCAATGGCATAAAGGCATTTGGAAATGCTTGACAGACAAAACATTATCAAATGGAGTCAGTCGGAAGACAAATCAGAATGTTGAAGTTTGCAAGCAATATGTTGGTTTGCTTCACATGACATATTTAATTATAATGTACATATGCTGATTAGTTTCTGTTTGTTTCAAAAGACGATGCTATTTTAAATGCGTTTAACACTTCAAGGAAAATAATAAAGTGAAACAATCACCCACCCCGAGATGTAAGACTACATTTTTGTGTTGCTTCTGTTTATTTTTGCACATGCTTGTAAGAAAAGACAGGTAATTTCCAAAATTATTTTTAAATTCATTAAACATAAAGGATATATGAAAACAAAATTGGTACAATACCAAACATGGTGTAGTGAGTGAAGTTTGACTTCTGTAGGTTTTATTTGATAAACATGAGAAGGGCAACATGGGAAAACTCAGATATATATCAAGATAGAAATTCGGAATTTGAAGGAAATTTACACATCATCTAATGCAAGCTTCAGATAACTTAGAACTTTAAAACACAGCATATCGGCAAGTAGTATTTCTGTGTGTACTTAAACTCCGTCACCGATAGGGAGCTCAGTATCTCCTTAGAGGACCCACTCTATCTTTAGACCACTCCAATTATTAGAAAAACTTTTTTCATATATATTATTTGTCATTTTTTTCACATTTCTGAGACATTGTCTCTACCTGGAAAACAGTAGCTCTTCCTATAGTCATTCAAACTTTGGGATTTCATCTAGTGAGTATTAAAAATACCAGAATATGAGTAAAATAAGTCCCTGAATGAATGCATGGTTAAAAAAAAATCTAATTAGTTTACCGAAAGATTGTGAGTCTCGCTTAGAGCCTGGGATGATTTACCACATTTTGCAGATGAGAGTGGGCGCCACCAATAAGCTCTTGTGCGAACAGGGGAACAGCCTTCCGCCGTCCCTGACGTGCGCTGCAGTGGTTGCCGCGGTGCTCGAGAAACTGGGCTTCCGTTCAGTTTCTGCCTGAGTTCTGTCACTAGTCCTAATATTAGTTATTAGCCAAGAATATGGTTTTGGTCAAATAAACCCCATCTCTCTGAAACCTGGTTTTCTTACTTAAAAAGACTTCATACCCAATAAGATTATCTTTTATGACAACGATATTATGCTACTCAGGATAAAACAGCGCCTAACGATACTGCCACAAAACGTTTGCAACGACACGCACCTGTTTCGCTCAATCACAGAATTCACGTCAAGGTGAGACTTTACAACAAGCTTCAAGATACATTTTTTTAAGTTGCCTCGGGCCAATATCACAGTTAGGACCCAGTGATGGAAGAATGTTCTCTAAATATTTTAGAGGCATATTCGACATTAGTATCTGCTTTTGTAGTAAACATTCACTAAGATTGAAGAACAAATATAACTGATTATTGAGCATGGAGCAGAAGCCAAAATAAAGTGTGTGGAAGAACACTTGGCTTCTTCCCTCAGATCTGCCAGTTACCAACAAAATACCTTGAGTCTATTAAACTTACGTCCATCAATGGAAGAATTAAAAAAAAGTTGCAATGAAAATGTGACTATTCAGTATTTAATAAAGTGTTACCTAACAGATTATTTCAAAGAATCAAGGGAATTTCCTTTTATTAGATCTATCTGAAATAACCTTACCTTACAGTTTATAGTAGTGAACATTCAATACCCAATTTATATATATATATAAAATGTGTATGTATATATACACACACATATACCTTATATGTGTTTGTATATGTATATAAGTGTATTATGTATATCTTGCTCAAATGTGTATTATGTCCCTCTACATATTACATTACTGTAACATATATACATGTAACTTTCTCTTCTCATTATTTTACCTATATTCAAATTAAATAATCTAAATAATGAAATATATATGTAACACTGAAACAATTCACTTCACCAATACTATTTTAATGAAAACATGTGGAATGATGAACATAGTTGTTGAAAGTCAGGCTCAATCCAAGAAACTCCTGGAAGTATGGGAAGTGAAAAAATTAGTTATGTGCTGGGCTGGATGAGGAGGTGGGGGTAGGAGGCATCTGTGTGTCCAGAATGAGGCATTAGTTACGTCTACATCGGAGGCTTATTGCTCAACCATGCTAACACTTCTCCCTCCAAAACATGCACATGTTGCCTCCAGCTATATAAAGTATTATGATTACTTGTCTTAAATGTATTTAATACCAAAAAACTTGTGACAGCTGTTGTCAGGCTGGTGCAAAGTTTCTCAGGAGTCTTCAAGAAATGAAGTAGTTAGTTCGATAAAAATCTGTTCTGAGGGTATTTTAATATATTTATACATCCTAATTTAATTCCCAAATCATACAAAAGAAAACCCCAGTGCTTTTTCCCACAAGACATGAACCTATAAGATGTTAAAAGATACAGTAATGTCATAGCTTCTTCAATTGGGAAACATCTTGATTCTAATAAATGTTAAAAGACAAAACCAGTTGGATATTTTCCAAACTCATTTATAGGCAATTAAGAGCTTTATTTTTAATCTACAGAACCATTCAGATCAGTAATTAGAAAGCATGGCTGAACAACAACAATAGCCCACTTGCAAGTCGCTGTGGGAATAACAAGAAAGAAAGGAACCATTTCTTTTTTTCCAGCTGGATTCCATCTCTTCCTGACTGCATTAGAATGTACTGAACAGAAGTGCGTCATCAGGCTAATACCTACCACAGCAAAACACTTCCGTTAAGGAATAACAACGTGGTGGTTTAGCACTGCGAACAGTAAGGAAAGTGCATTATATAAGGAAGGATGTGCAAATACAGACGTAGAGAACAGACTTATGGTTACCAGAGGAAGGGATAAATTTGGGAGTTCAGAATTTGCAGATACTGACTACGATAGGTAAAATAGATAAACAACAAGGTTTTACTGTATAGCCGGAGAACTATATTCAATACCTTGTCATGGTGTATAATGAAAAAGAATATGAAAAGGAATACGTATATGTATATATGAATCACTATGCTGTACATCAGAAATGAACACAACATTGTAAATTGACTGTACTTAAGTAAAAAAAAATGCAAAATTTGCTTCTTATGAAGACTTTTTTCAATCACATTTGACCTGTATGGAAAAGAAAGCAAATCTCCTAGTTAGGACATGTGTTCCTTCAAAAGAAGTCAACTCATTCTCTCAGAGCAGAGGGGAAGAATCTCAGTCATTCGGTTGAGAGTCCTCTGACAGTCATACACCCAGATGGAACTCCCACAGTTATTGGAACTTAGCTTCAGTGCCATACTCTGAATTTTTATTCCAATTATTTCTACTTTTTATAGTCTATTCCTCATTTTATAGTCATATTCTCCCACTGTAGAACAGATGCATTAGTAAGAACTGTTGGATTTTGTTGTTTGGGGTCAAGGCAATAAGAGAATTGGAAGTTCCAAGAGATTGTAGTCGAGTAGTCCCTGGTGTCGACCCTCTGGTACTTGACTGGGTTTGCTAAATTGTTAAAGAGCTAGAGGCAGATAAAGAACATGGCTTCTCCTTCTGCTAAACATATTTATGTCCTTGTTTGTCTAAAATTCTTAAGAAAAAGAGTCATCCATCAGTGGTATGAAAATTTCACCTTCAGTTCTTGTCACAACAGATAAACTTGAAGCAGAAGAGACCACAGTTTCTCTAAAACCATGGATAACATGACAGAAGCAAAGTCTGATCTGTATTCAATAATGAATTGTGAAGACGGGCTATAAACAAGGCACTCGTGGCTGAGATGTTCAATGAAATAACTGATAAGAAATTTCTAGTTAAAGTCAACATGTATTGCCAAATGCACTTCACTACATTAAGCTAAAACCACAATAAACAGATATTAAGTGTGCTCTCAACTAGGATGCAAATATGCATGAATCTGTTTTTGGTAAAAATGCCAAAGATTAGTATTTATTTTTTAAAATGAGTAAAGTCAATATGATTCCAAGTTTCTTCTAAGCACTAAATTTTTCAAATTTTCTATAGCAGTTCAGATTTATTCTGCTCTGTAAAACTTTGCATATAGCTCAGTGAAACATAGTTAAGAAAAAAATTTTTTTTAATGATCATGTCCAAAGCAGATATGACCAGAAAGTCTGATTTTTCTGATTTACATAATATTCTATGCCAGATGCCAGCTATAAATATGAACAGACACTTTTTGTCTGGAATACCATCACAACAGTCCTCATCGAAGCTTATATGCAAGGAAGTGGCTGGTTCATGGGAAAAAGGCAGAAAGCAGAGGCATGCCAAAATTTATAGAACTAGTTGAATAAAGTGTTTTAAATTTGCTAGGTAATAAATAATAACTAACAGATGTATGGATGGCAGAATTTGGACTGAGACTTGTTTTTATGATTTGCTGGTGGTGGAGCTACGGAAAAATGACTCAACCTCATTCCACTCTAAGATTTCTGAACCTGTCATTATTACCAAAAAGAGTCAGAGTTATGAAGAATCAACTTGGCTTGGGTCAGATAGCAATTTTTGTCTATATTCCATTCTTATCCTAAGTTTTTCGGCAACAAATTATCTATTACTCTCCTATATGTTTTACTTCTATTTTCACTGCTTTAATCCTGATTATTTAAATATATTTTTCTATGATATTAAAAAAAAAAAAGAATTCCTCTAATTACTGAAAAGCCTGTGTTCCTATCCTTCCCAGCAGGAATTTGTAAGACGTTTCCCTTAATCTTTCCACTTCCTTATCTGCATTTCATGTTGCATCTTAAACTTCTCTGATATTTCTCCTATCAGATCACCGCATGCCTCTTTGTTAATTAAGCCAATGAGCACGTTTCACTTTTTTCTCTCACTAGGCCTCCTGGCAGCATTTGCCACAACCGGCCTCACCTCTCTCTAGATTTCATAGCACTATAACTTCCTCATTCAGTCTTTTCATCCTGAAAATAATTCTCTGTCCCCATCAAGGACTCATTTTCTTCTGCCCAGCCCTTAAATATTTATATCCCTGAGTAAATAATAAGCCAAACACTGTGTTTACTGCAACATGTGAGCGCGCTTCTCCATCGCTAACTAGAGGCACGCTGTGCTGCGCTCGCCTGCCTGCAGCCTTCTGTTGGCTGTTCACCTGCAGGGGAGGGTAAATTCCGTACTGCCAGGGTGCTGTGAAGCCACAGCCTTCTCTCTGGTTCTTATTTCAGCTGAAAACTGAAAATGCTTTTGCTCTGATTATTTCTAAAATGTTCCAAAAATACGTACAAGGAAAGGGATTGTAGAAGTCTTAGCACTGCAATCAAAGTCTACGACTTTGCTTTGAAGATGAGGCTGAAACTGACCTTCTTCATCAAAACAACAATAAAATCTTGTAATTCAGTGCTAGATAGATTTAGAGGCTTACCTCTCAGAAAGTTGAGGGTCACTCTGAGGAATGGGTGGAAAGAAATATGAAAGGGTTGACAAATAGTTTAACTTCTAATTTGAGAGACTACCAAATGATTTCTGTGAGCGGCATGCCTTTGATGCAGTGACAATGACATTGTTAGCATGAGTCTCTGTGAGAAAGGAACAGAGAAGGAGAAATTATAGTTTGCAAAACATGATCAGCTGATTCTAATTTACTGATTTTCCATGCTGTTTGTTAAAGTGAGAAATCAAAGAGGGTATTTTGTTCAGTGTCAAACTGATGATGTATAAGTTTTGTTTTCACATTTGGAAAATGAAAACAGAGCTAATAGAGATACAATAAAAATATGTTATTTGAAATATTATAACATTTTGACTGTCAAAAGTGAAACATTTTGAGTAAGTTTCTTTTCCTAATCATGTGATTATATCTATAATTTAGATAATGGATGTAGAAGGTATTCCAAAATATTAAACATAATTTTAAATGACAAAAACTTACGTTAGATTTTGGTGCTATTTGGAATTATTTTATAATTTCCCATACTTATTTCTATCACCATTGTTAGAAGAGAAATGATTACATATACAGACAACTCAAAAGTTTATCTTTCCAACTCAAATCACTCTATTAGTCAATCACCTAAGGAAAATTTCCCCAGTTTTCCTGCACAGCCAGAAAACCTCCATGAATAGCACTAATTCATTCTCTTCCCTAACATACTGTTAACTTGTGTCGCACACTGAGGAAATGCGCAAGCTGGAAACTTGAGAGTCATTGGTCCTTTCATTCAGCTTCCATTTGGAAGGTTATCTTCTTAGTCTGCTCAGGCTGCCATAACAAGATGCCGTATACTGGGTGACTTAAACAACAGAACTTTGTTTCCTCATAGTTCTGGAGTTTGGGAAGTCCAAGATCAAGGTGTCAGCCAATTCAGTCCCCAGAAAGAGCTCTCTTCCTGGATTGCAGATGGCCACCTTCTTGCTAGACCCTCACATGGCAGAGAGAGCGAGAGCTCTGGTATCTCTTCCTCTTCTTATAAGGGCACCAGCCCTATTGGATTAAAACCCCACTATTAGGACCTCACTTAGCCGTTATCTTTCCTCACAGACCCTATTTCCAACTAGAGTTGCACTGGGAGTTAGGGCTTCAACATCTGAATGTTGGGAGGACACAAACATTGTCAGTAACATGAGTTTGCTGAATTCGACCCCTGTGTTATCTCTTACGCTGGTCATTTCTCATTTCAAGTCCTTATTACTTCTCACCTGCATGATAATGAACACCTGTGAATTGCCTACATCCAATACCTGATATTATGCCATTGATTAGCCCTTCGTCAATACATCTATCTATATTGCCACCAAAGTGATGTTCCTGAAAGACAAGTCTGCTGTGTTATTTCCCTCCTTGGGAAGCAGCTGAGATTCCTGTAAAGGCTCTGGAATAAGAGCATGTGATCTTGGTTCTACCACTTATTAGCTCTGTGGCTCTGACAAGTTAATTATTTAACCTCTCCAAGTCTTGGTTCACTTCTTCATAAAATAAGAATCATCATGGTACCTACCTCATAAAATTAATGTGAGCATTAAATGAGATAATGAATGGAGACACTTAGCACAATGTCATTTGTATACTAGGGTCGCCATACAGGCTGGCTCTTATTGTCATTAATACCCAATAAAATCTGTGTGGTTCCCCTTAGCTTTTAAGATAAGCTGCAGTCTCATTTCTATGATATATGATACATGCTCTCAGATTACATCTTCAACTTTATTTAGTTGCTTTTTTTTTTTTGCCAGAAATGCTTAAATTTCGTCTTGAGTAAATCATACTGATCCACTTGTAGTTTTTTTTAATTGAAGTATAGTCAGTTACAGTGTGTCTATTTCTGGTGTACAGAATGCTGTCCCAGTCATGCATATATATATATACGTACATATGTTCGTTTTCATATTCCTTTTCATTAGAGGCCCCCATCTGACCTCGAGGTCTCAGGACATCACCTCCCTCTGTGTTACACACTCTTCCCTCCTTCTCCAGTAGGTGGCAGCAGCCTTATCATCCTTCAGGACTTAACCCAGGAGTTTTCCAAGTAACTTTCCAGGACTTCACATTCTTATCTGGGATAGGTTCTCTTTTCCCCTCGCGGGACTCTGACAGCAGTCATGCTTGTCTCTCCCAGAGCAGGAATTATATTAAATGGTACTTGCCCCTTTATTCACCACTCTCCTCTTCTACAGTCTACCCTTTATGAAGATGCTGCCCACCCTACATGGCTCTTTTTGTTGGTTTTTATTTTCTTTAGACACCAGGACTTAGAGAAATAATAGATACTAAGTAAATATTCCAAATGGACGAATTTACCACCATTCTTTTATAATAGCTATATATTTTTTATCTTCATAAACAAATAACCACAGTGGCCTTTTTAGCTTCCTATTAAATTCATAGCTGAACTTCTATCTCTTTACCCTGCTCTGGATCCAATACCTAATGACACTGTACATAAATTTGCTGTTGGTTTTGTCCTTCTCAATGCAAATCTAGAAGACAGAGTTTTAAAAATCTCTTCTAATGAGCTGAAGTAGATACTCAAAATAATTCTGTTAAAGCAGAAAAGTCCTTAAAAATATTTTAATTATTTTCTGCCCCTCTAACCTATGTTACACTTGTTTTATAGTAAATGAATAACTTTAATTGGGTTTTCTATTATTTATTTTACACATGCAGGATTATACAAAAAAAAAAAGACCTCTCATTTATTTTACCCTTATACAATGAGGATCATAATTGCGTGGTTAAATGCTGTATAAATTTCAGAGTAGAAATTCATTTTTATACCATTATAAACTTATATAGCTTTACTTTCCTGTGTACTCCTATTTTTGCTTCCATTGGGTTGCAGTTATTATTCACAGGCAGATGTTAGATGAAGTTATAAATAAAATTGCAAGTCCCCATGGATAGCCCATATAAACTTAGTCAGCTAAAAATAACTGAACATTCTTGGGGAGCTCAATAGAGGATCAAAGCGTAGAGTGGAGAAAAGTGACCTCAAATCGAACACATCTTGCACTGCTGTTTGTCAACAGTAAATTACATCTGATTTTAAACAAGAGAAGGAAAAACTGCTGGCGACCTGTGATTGTGCTTCATATAAGGATCAATACAAAGGAGAATAGCCTTTTTAGCTTTTTCCGAGTTCTCTGACTTCCTGGAGCAAATTGGCAGTACTTTTTGATCATTCTCAATTAATAGCACTCTCTCCCTAAGCCAAGGAGTCTATAGTCCTACGGGGCAGAGGGGACCCCAGGGCTTCTCAGGGAACATAATGGGACTGTTACAGACTGAAGATTGCTTTGATTTAAAAAAAAAAAAAAACAATTGATTTTCACCTTCTATAAATGGAATTAGGAACTCAGAACTATGTGCTGGGAAAAGGAGCCAGGGAGAATTTTGTGTATTTTGCAAGTCTTATTATGAAGTGTACAAACCGGTGATTTCTGGAGCAATTTCATGTCAAAAAGACACTAAATCTGAATTCTTTTAACCAAATTGTTGAAGACATTTCATATAGATTATTTTTTTCCTTTCCATGATGGTGAAAACAAACTATAATCCCACTCTATCCCTAAATGCAGATGTTTCATTTTTATATTTTTTTCCAGTAAGCCTTCGGACTTACGAAGAAACACCGACACATGAATGACTTGAGCGTGTCTCCACATTTGATTTAGAGAATGGCGTAAAATTAATTCTTTTTAGCTAATCCCCAAAGCTTGGCAAAACAAAAAAACAAAAAAGATGACAGGTTCCTGATCACTTTGGTTATTACCATTCCTGCTGCCAAAGCGAAACAGAGTTTACTGTGTTAAGAAGAGAAGGGAGGAAAAAAATCAGGAAAAAGGAAATGGGAAGAAAAGTAGAGCAGAAGTGAAAAGAAAGAAAGAAATACATCTTTGGAAAAGTAGAAGTAAAGTGTGGTTAGGCCAGTGGTTGTTGGGACAAAAGAGGCCTATGTTCTGATACAAATTATACCATTTATGCCCTGATCTTGGTCTTACCTTTTGGGAATAATAATAAAGGGCATAATATGCACTCAAATAAATATTAACTATTAATGATAAAATATCATTCAGTAGCCTGAATTCCAGTAGATTCCTCGGCTTCTTTTTCAGGTAACAGCAGTTATATGCTATACCAATATGTTATGAATTTGCTTGGTGACCATTCAGAGAATAGAAGTCGAGTATAAATCAGCTTGCAGACTTGTTTGTCACAAATCCATCAGGGAAGAACTGGCCATATTGAACTTCCTTATGAAATTTAGTTCCATCTTGAGATTATGATACTGTCTCCTTAAGTAAACTGAATGGAATTAATGGCTTCAAATAAGATTGAACAAATACAGTAAAATAAAATGCATCAAAGAAAAAAGTAAAGATAATTTGAGAACATTGTGCTTGTATCAGTGGATAGATCATTCAAGTAAACCTAGAAAATCCTCACAGAAATACAGTATTTATTTATTTTAAAAGTATTATTAAGGACACCTCTGTAATGAGTATGTGTATATCGGATATATAAACTGGTCTATACAGAGGAGACCATTCCTATGCTTACAGAACTCATCCTTAATGCAGGCTACAGTCAACACTCCAGTAAATCAGCAAATACATAACTGCAAAATGAATTTATACCATGTTTATAAAATAAACATACATCAGAGAACAGTAAGAAGCAGTAGCTACTTACATGATGGTGGTCAATGAAATCATATCTGAATCAGTAAAGTTTCAGCTGAAACCTCAAAGGCAAGATGTAACCAGTTATTCACAGAGGTGGGGAGCAGAACGATTCAGACAGACGGTGCCACACGTAACTGCTGAACAGCAGAGGAGAAGATGCCAACCTGGCTGAGGAATTGAGATGACCACGGCCAGAGTGTGTGAGGGTAACTAACATACAGTGAAGTTCAGAGTGGATGATGCTTGGGTTCAATTTATGTTTAAAAAAAAAAAGACTCCTGTAGCAGATGCCTATCTTGGACTCTAAGAGGTCATAGGAAGAGTGAAAATACACTATGTCTTTCCTGTTTAATGTATCGTATATACGTGAACCAGCAGAGGCGACATTACCTGGCAGCTGGTTAAAAATGCATAGCCCCAGAGCCCACTCCTGGCTTAGGGAAATGGAATCTGCATTTTTAACAAGATCTCAAAGTGATTCATTTGCACATTACTACCATGGTTTCAGAATCCCTGGTCTCAGTGATAACTGAAGGTGACTTGGATTAGATGGGGAGACAGTTTGGATGGGACGAATTGTATTAATTTAAGATATATTTTGTACATTATTTAATGAAGTAATTTAATGAGATAAGTATTTTTTTTTAAACTCTTTCGTCAACATACTCCTGAATGACTGGCGGGAATACACAGGTCCTGTGCTGCCAGGCTTGCTGGAGCTCTCCCATCCAAACTGTACAATATATTCAGTCTCTCGCTTTATTAAAAAAACAAAAAACAGAAACTGAAGGCTGTGTAACATGTCAATTTTAGTCCATAGCAGATTTTTACTGTAGTATAAAATTATAGACCTTTAATTAAAACTATGATTAAAAATTTGGTGGAGGGGGTAATAGCTCAGCAGTAGAGCACATACCTAGCGTGCATGAGGTCCTGGGTTCAATTTCCAGTACCTCCATTAAAAAAAAAAAGTTGACGTGTTTACCTTGTGGCTTTATGTAACTTTATGTACCTTGAATAAACTACCAAGCACACAGACCTAACAAATTACAAGAGCATAGAATGTACCTAATACAAAGATATCAACTTTGAAGGCATGGGATTTGGACATCTATTAAAAATAAATATGCCAATATCCCTTCAGCCCACATTAAACAAGCATTACTCTGTGCTGCTTACGTGCCAGGCTATGCCCTGTGTGCCATGACAACGTAAATAAGAAAAATTGTCATCTAGATGGAAAAAGAGCTTGCCTTGGAATTGAACAATGGAGAAAAATAGGGTAAAGACTCTCATGTTTTCCTAATTTGAGTTGTCCACCTTTTAGGTAAATGTACACTCATGGAATGTTTTCAGACAGTTTAGTAATTGAGAATATGGTTAGCTCAAAAGCAACACTAATCTACTTGCAAACTGGTTCTCTGGGAAATGAGGAAAGATGGGAAGGCCATTTGAAAATGGTAACATCTGACCTATTGCAAGCCCAGGCGGAAAAAAAAAAAAAGAAACTAAGACTACTGCAACAAAACAAACCCATAAAAGCACAAAACGGGAGTGCAAGCCTTTTACCTTTACAACAGCTGCATGGCGCAGATGAATCAAAGCACTGCCAGCAATAAACGGATCGGGTCAATGTCAATTTTCCCCAGGCATCTGGTATTGTCACTAGTGATTTTACTGAAGATTACCCATCAGTTAGCGCAGATTTGTTTTTTAATTGGCCCTCGCCGCACCTGCCACATTTTTCTTGTTCTTGGTCCCAGAAGCTTTTGCCGAGAAGAAGAAGGTGGCTGTCTGGAGAATATATTCTTAAAGCACACCGTGAAGGACATTCATGAGAACAATTAAGTTTTTACTACTAGAGAAAAGAAAGAAAGAAAGAAAGCACGCTTGTTTAATTTAATATAAAGAGAAAGGAATACAGGACAATCATTAGTGAATGAGAAGAAGTAGCCAGAACATCTGCATTATGATCATCTCAGCCTTGGAAGGTGATCATTTTCACAGTATTTTTTAAAAATTTCATATAGTAGTCAAGTATGACATGTTGGAAGTAAATTATGAACAGGTGGGCAGGGTGTCTGGAGGGCAACACCACTCATCAGGTTGACAAAGCAGCAAGACAGATCACAGGATAATCAGCAGGTGGGTAGGGAAGCAGCAGGCAGAATGATTTGCTACATAATATTTGGCATTAATTACAACTGTTGAAATGCTGGGGGTGGTTTTTTATTTTAAGGTGGAGAAAATAAATGTGGTTTGGAATTTCATTCTACCTGAGTGATCTCTATGTTTTGGAATCATTTCATATTGTGATTCTATCATATTATGATCTACAAATATTGTGCATTGGTATAATGTATTTCAGAGCATATTTGCAGTTCATTCATAGGCACATTTTTTGATTTTCTCCCAACTGTGCACTGAAGTTCCAGAAAGGAATGTAGAATTATGCAAATGAAGATGTGAAACATACCAGAATTGTTTTTACCTTATGGATTTATATGAGTAAATAAACATATCACTAAAATAAAAACACTGTATAAATGCCTTTGGAATTCAAACTTGGGAACAGGACACAATACTAAACAAGCATAATACCAAAAGTAGCAACAGATTCAAAGGCTAGTTTTGGGGAAATCTGTACATTCCTGTAAGGAAGAAATGCCTGTTACTAATGAGAATAACCCATTTGAGGGCCTAAGCTCTTTCTAGGGCTTATTACACTAAAAAAAAAAAATTGTGAAGGAATTTGACTTCTTCGGTGATATTTAGTAAGAAAATGATTAAACTAAAACATTTTTCTGAAAAAAGATTGTAAACAGGAAGGAAGAGAAGGGTTAGGGAAATAAACATAAGAGCTTTGGCTTCTAAATGCAGGTAGGAACAGAAGGGGGTTGAGACAATGCTGAACAACCTCAAGATTTTGCTTTAAAGGAGTGCTGCCTTTGGTTTTTGCTTGACAACCTAGGGGAATATATTTACACATGGGTACTAACTGCTGTGAACTGAATGTGTCCCCCCAAAGCTCATATTTTGAAATCTTAACCCTCAATGTGCTGTGATTAGGAGGTGAAGCCTTTCAGAAGTAATCAGGCCATGAGGACGGAACCCTCAAAATGGGGTTAGTGCCCTTGTAGGAGGACATGAGCTCTTCCTGTCTCTCTGCTCTGCCCCATGTGACGATGCATCAGGAATGCACTTCCATCTGCAAATCAGGAGGCTGGCTCTCACCAGACCCGGGACTTCCCAGCCTCCAGAGCTGTGGGAAATCAACGTTCATTGCTTAAGCCACCCAGTGTATGGTAACTTGTTACAGCAGCCCGAACTAAGACGCTGTTCTGCGTGTTTTAAGAGAAAAGGAAGAGAGCAATAAAGGAAGCCTAACAATAATTGGTTGCAAAAGGTGACTGTGTTTCATTATGAATCACTGACCCACACTGAGTTTTTCATGTTCTTCAAATGTCGTGTAAGGCTCAATAAGAAGCACTCGTTTGAACATTCATCCATTTCTGGTTAAGCTAGAGTTCAGCGCACTTATTTGAAAGAAGGAAGCTGGTATTTTACTGGTATTAAAATGTAAAAATAGAAAAAAAGAAATAAAAAACATTTTTAATGTAAAAATCAAAAGAAAGCATTAGTAACCTCCTAATTCACTGCTCTGCAAAACGAACTATTTTCTTTCTATATTTAAGGGTTTTTTTTTTTTTTTATTCTTTAGAACTTGTTTACCGCAGTACGTACACCTTACATTCTTGACAATGACTCCATTTGCCATAGCCTTGGCTGCAGGTGCGTAATGGAAGGTCCTTGTTGATAATAAAAGGAACTAAGAACTGTATAGTGGCTACATTTTGGTCCCCTAGAAGGAGCTTTTTCCACTGTGCTTGGGAAGCAGATGAAAAATATTCAAGATTGAAAGAGTCTGTGTATCTCCTATATCTAGTGAACAACAGGTTTAATTTAAAAGTCTGAACAGCTCAGGACTGATAGAGGGAAATTGATCTCATTCGCACATTCAGAGGCAGTGTGGCAAGTGTCTTTCCTATTTAAGGAGTTAATAAATGTTTAGCACTTAGAAGGGAGCCTGGTTTATATCCACTGTACGTGTGCTAACTGCACCTGTTGTTATTACTGATTTACTAATAAACTGATTGACTGATGTAGTCATTGTGTCCTGATGAACGTCTTAAAGGTGCCTAGGAAGTGAGCAGGACTTCAGCTTTGGTAGAATGCAGCTCTTTAGCAGAAACGTGGGTACTCACTAAATATTTTCTGTGCTAAACTGAACAAGATACCTCTCTAAAATATATCCACGTCATAATTCCTGGAGCCTGTGGCTGTAAGTTACCTTAGATGACCAAAAAGCAGAGGCTCGTCTGCTGATTGGAGTGATGTCGCCACAAGCCAAGGGAGGCGGGCAGCCACCAAAAGCTGGAAGAGACAAGAAACAGATTCTCCCTTACAGACTCCAAAGGAGCCCTGCTGAAACCTTGCTGTTGGCCCTGTGATTCTGATTTTAAGCTTCCAGCCTCAGGAACAGAGAGACTGCTCCTGTTGTTTGAAGCCACCAGTTCTAGGATAATTTGTTACAGCAGGCACAGGAAACTGATACATTAACCGAAGTAATCAAGTGCAGTCCATCGTCCTATAACCAGAGTTTACACTCACCACAATCTGCCCTCCCCTGCAAGTTCCTGTTTTAACTCACTGGATACAGTCATCATCAGAAAAATGCAGGTCCTTTGATACTAGCTGAATTCATTTGTTCTAGAAGTGCTGTTACATCAGTTAGAAATAAGGGTGTGTCCAAATGCAGATTCTGGTTCCCACGATACCAGCATCCCAAGTTACTGCTATCTGCAAAGTTGCAGCTGGTTTTCTCTCTTGGGTTCGAGAAGGAAACTAGTATGTGTTGCAGCATTCCTACCACATGCTCGGCGGAGTCGTGGACCACTGAAGCTACTGTCCTCACTGTCCAGGTGACTCAAATACAAGCAAACAGCTATTAATATTACAAAAGAGATTCATCTAAGGTCAAAGACATACTGGGAGTGTATCCATACCTATATCAAGTCAGATTCCTGGCAGCTTGTACAGGAGATGTTAACTTTAGGAATTAAGAGGGAAGAATAGATTTTTTTCAGAGAATAATTATCTGATAAACTGATGAATACTGAGAGTTCCCTGAATTGGAATTAATACGAGAATTCTAGTCTCCACACTCAAGTAGCTGGTGATGTGAGTTAAAACTCTTGTATTAAACTCCTCGGCTGAGCTTCTTTGTTTTAAAGGTTATGTCATTCACCTACTCAATATGTAGAATATGTATGTTTTCCAGTTATACGTATGAGCCACACATTTTTGAACTTGGCAAAGAAGACAAAGGGACAAAGGGAAACACAGTACAGGTCACAAGAGCGTGTGCACTCATGAAAAGCTGCAAGGGAAGCTTCCACAAAAACGTCTGAATTCTGATGAAGAGCAACAATGAAACCCTCATCTTCCAGAATAGAATTTGATTGGCTGCTAGGAAAGTGCAAAAAGTGTGAACAAATGGGGACTAGAGAAAGTTTGTTTTGTTGAAACAGTTGCTTTACTTCTGTATGTCCATTCAGATATCAAAAACACTAGGAGCCAGTCAAATGTTTCACTTTTTTCCCATTGTTATCTTGTTTTCCTGTTCTTCTGTTGTTACCCTAAGACTTAAAGGGTCATGGCTCCAGAAATAAGACCTAGGACAGAATTTGTTTCTGTGGACTAATAATAATCATTACAATAATAATGACAAAAGCAATGCTTTATTATGTGTTTTAAATATTTAAATGCATACAAAATGGGTGTGAGTACACACACACTACATATAAAAAAAATCTTGAGTGTGTAATAGACATTGCAAGCAGTGGGATGGGGAGAGGGCATGCAGTGTTTAAGAGGCGGGGTCTTGGAATCAGAATGCCACGCCAGAAAAACTGCTCTGCACTTGATTAACTCTGTCACTTTGCAGAAGCCCCTCAACCCCCCGACCCTGTGCCCCAGGGTCCTCACCTGTAAAACGGCGAGGTTAAGAGCACCCTCCCCAGTTTTGTTGTGAGAGCTGATGAGCTCTACACACAAAGCACTTGAAACAGCTGTGCTCGTGTTATGTTTTTAATAAATTATAATTAACTCCTACCAATCTTCGTCACAGCCTTCCACGGTTCATATTTTTAATCTGATTTTCGATGGCAGGAAACTGATGATGTTTCCATAAACTTACCAGTTTACACCACTAGGGAGTGTGGACGCTGGGGTGAGAGCCCAGCTTTCTCCTCTTTCTCTCTCTGTCTGTCTGTCCCTCTCTCTCAGTGTCTGCCTTTCTCTCTGTTTCTCCCTCTCTCTAGCTCAGTATACAAGTACATTTCCTCACTGCTAGTACCCTGGTACTACTTATCAGCTGTTAGGTATCTCTGCTTCTTTTTTTCTAATTTAAAAAGTGGAGAAAATTGTAGCTCCTGTCCTACGATAACAGCTCAACAAACAGTAGCTCTTATTACTGTTTTTATGATTGTTAAACTTGCCCTTCGTTGTTACCTTATCTTGCTAGCCACTGTTTTCTCAGCATTTATTATCACGGTTAAATCACAAAGAACTTACACCTAACAGTTTTGCAATAGAAATTTATATATTGTTTATGGGGGGAGTATGTTGAATTATTAAATGGACTTACTCATAAACTTTTGGACCACAGTCTGCTTACGGCTGGGGATGTGAATATCATTGTGTGCATCATTCCAGATTGCAATAATTATCAGTCTTTTCTGGATGTGAACTCTGGCCTTAGTCCCAGACCTTAATTACTATTCCTTTTGTCAACCTGCTCTGAATTGCGCCTTAGAGACACCTCTGCTGGGGCTCTGCTGCTGCTGCGCGTCTCGGACGCTTCGGGGAAAGAAGCGAGTCTGTGTGTCCGTGTTGATCCCACATTGTCTACTCCTCTCACTTCCTTGTCTGACCATCAGGAGAAGAGCAGCATTTTAATGTTTTTCTCTCCTAGCTCTCTCTCTTCCCTTTGCTGGATTTCAGGTGATCTAATTTTTCGACCCCAAAGGATTAGCTTTGAAATTCCTCTCAATAATGAAAAATCAACTTCTTCTATACATTTCTGTTGTAGCTAGTTACCTAGAATAATTTCTAGAGCATCATAAATTGCATAAGCAACACAAGGATTTGGTAAGTTACTTGAGAAAAACAGCTCTAGAAGGCTGTTTTTAATAAGCCAGAATATCTTAGACAAACTATGATTTTTTAACAAAAATTCTGTCTTTACAGATCTTAATAGTCTTATCAATGTGTTCAACTCAAGATCAGGAATTTGCACATTTGTAGTCATCGGTACAAAATAAGGACAGTTGACCCTTGAACGACCTGGGTTTGAACCACAGGTCCACTTATATGTGGATTTTTTACAGTAAATGTGTACTTCAGTACCACACGATCCACAGTGTGTTGAATCCACAAATGTGGTACTGTGTATAGGGACTCCTGACTGTAAAGTTAATTGCACATTTTTGACCTCGAGGAGAGAGTGCCCTAACCCTCAAGTTGTTCAAGAGTCACCTATGTGCTACCAAGCCTGGAAATCTGATGTTCTGATTGCTCAATATAAAATTTACCAAAGTGTTGATGCCAGTCTTTTCAAGATTCGCATCAAACCTAGAAAACAATGAATTACATTACTGGAAATTAGGAGAACTTAAACAATTAATACAACCCATTAGATAAGAATTATAATAGCATTCATAGTTGTTAAAAATTTTAAATACACATGCTCCATATCTTACTCCATATTTTATGTAATAATTTGTACATAAAACACAGTCTGCCTTTGAGATTAGTATTAATATGCCCCACTTTACACATAGAACGTCATGTGTATAGAAGTTTGCTGTTTTGCCTGAGATCACGGGAGTTTCATGCTGCAGAGCGGAGGTTTAAATGCAGATCTGCTGCTGTCCAAGACCTGTGCTTCTGAATATCTAGCTAGATCCTGTGTCTCCCTGAGCTACTGCCCCATTTTTTACTTTCCTTCACAAGTAGTCACTTCTAAAAAATACGAGTTACTGTCTCTACTTCATCATCTGACAATCTTTCAATGAAGTGACCCAAATTCAGCCATAGCTTTCATGGATATGTAAAACCTATTCAGGATAAGAGTGTCACTTGGAAGCAAAAAATACCCTATAAATTATTCTTGCCTCCTCATCCCTCCCCCACACCCCACCCACATTCTTAGTCTGATCTGTGTCCTGGCCTTATTCCTACCGGAGGGGGCCTTTAAGAAACGGCTGACTGAGGCTGTGGTTTGGTCTTTAAAAATTTAATGAGCTTGTGAATATGAAACTTACAAACTTGGCATTATTTTGTGCCGTCTATTACCGAAAAGTGTTTCCAGCAGAAATTTGACTGCAAGTATCTCATACTGTAAATAATAGAAAACGTCTAGTTCAAAAGTTCTTCCAGAAGGGTAATGGGTTGGCAGTCTCCTCTCAGATATTTGAAAGTCTGCATTTTCATATTCTGAGCAGAGTGCTAAACAAATCTGCAAAGCCCTTTTAATAATTTCTCCCTGTGGATTGCACACAGGGTTTGAATCAGGAGGTTTTGATTACATGAAACCACTGAGAATAGGATTATTAATTCTTCAGACAGATAAACAGAATGAAAGGGAGAAATCTGCACTGAAAAGATGATTAAAGACTTAAAGGGAAATGGATTAAAAGTGAAAATTAAAGGAAGGAAAATGCCAAGAAGCATGTGTATTTGGATACGCTTTAATTTCCCCAAATACGCAAGTAAAATTAATATACACTCAGTCTAATACAGCAATGACTCAGTGAACCTGTCCAGCCAGGGAATGGGAAAATCTTGACAATTAAGACATCTAATTATCTGCCTAAGATTTTATCTACTCACACTTAAAAAAAACCTTTAAAATATGTTTTATTTATACTATATTAGTATATGATATTTTTATATACAAAAAACAGGCTTTTCTGGGTGATTCAAAATTAGTGTTTAAAAAATGAATAATGAGGTTTCAGTATCCCTATGGTTAAGTTGTATCCAATAAGTATTTCTATGCATTATATGTTAATACTCTTAACACTGCCTTTTTTAATGACTGAATGAGATTTCTGAATATCAGCTTCTGAACATACACTGTGTTCCAAAGAGTCACTTCAATGCTCGCCAGATCACAGCTCAGCAATTTCTTCTCATCCGCCCTCTCCCCAGTCCCTGGCAACAACCAGTCTGTGTTTTGTCTCTGTGGATTTACTTACTATAAATGTTTCACATAAAGGGAATCATATAGTACATGACCTTTTGTGACTGGGTTCTTCCATTGACAGTGTTTTCTTGATTGATCCACCTTGTAGCAGGGATCAGTACTTAATTCCTCTTTATGCTAAAGAATATTCCATTGTCTGCACATATCACTGTTTATCCATTCATTTGTTGATGGATATTTGGGATGCTTCTAACCATTTGGCTATTGTGAATAGCGCCGCTGTGAATTATACAAATATTTGAGTACTTGTTTTCACTTCTTTTTAAAAAATATTTCTAGAAATGGAATTGCAGGGTCATATGGTGATTCTATATTAAACTTTTTGAGGAGTCACTAAATTGTTTCAGCCGCTGAAACATTTTACATTCCTACTAACAGCATACAAAGGTTCCAATTCCTCCACATCCCTGCCAACACTTTTTGAAAAATTGATAGCAATCCCAGTGAGTGTGACCCGGAACTCATTATAGTGTTGATTTGCGTTTCTCTAATGACTAGTGATGTTGAGCATCTTTTCATGTGCTTGTTGGCCATTTGTAAACAGTACTTGGAGAAATATCTATTCAAGTCCTTCGGTCGTATTTTAATTGGCTTGTTTTCCTTTTTGTTGTTGAATTGGAAGAGTTCTTTGCCAGTGCCTAAGAAGTATCACTGGCTTAATAAATGCATTGATTCTGAATCTTAAACTATTCTACATTCCTCTTCACCCTTGTTTTCTCTAAAATTTTAAATCAACCTGGAAACAGGTAATTCCAGAATTGTGCTTATTCTTAAACTTAGCTCTACCATTTTTGTGTATGTTTCTGATTATACATTCAGGTATCATATTTTTTTTTTCTACACTGTGTATTTCTTTCCCTCTAAGGCCACACTGTTCACCCCAACTCAGAGGAGGAAGGTGTGTAACATTCTTATGAGTAAGACCCCTTCTCTCCCCTCCCCCAACCTATGTAAATTGAAAACACCTATCCCTTTATCATAATTATTTTTTATTATCAGTTCCAAAATCACAAGAGATATTATTATTTTATTTGTTTAATATAAGTCAAATTCATTGTCTCCTACTTGTATTTTACTTCCAGAAACAAAGAATTTTAAAAGTGACTTCAAATTTTCATCAATGAAAAAAAAAATGGGGGGGAAATGAATGTTTTCTAGTAAAGACAGTAAACTCAATGCCTTAAAAAAAATAAAAAGCTTTTCTGTTCCTATTCTTCTTTCTCCCAGATGCAAATTCATCATGTAGAACTATGAATGTTTCCTTATTAGAAATTTCCCTTAGCTTTATTCTGTCTGTTCCATGGGTCCCTACTTTGGAATATAATTATGCCCCTGACTAAATAACGTGAGGTTTCAGTTTTATTAAAAGAGATCTAACTACTTATTTTATACGTCCACAAAATTGTTTTTGCACACAAAGAGAAGCTCAAGAAACTATAGGAGCCACTTTCAAAAACCCGTCCCCTGAGAATGTGAGCGAATATCCTGATTTTGGTTAATTAAACGTGGAGTGCTTGATCTTAGGAAGATGATTATTCCTCATTCCTTTATTACAATGAAAGCATGTATGATGACCACATATGATTTAATATATTTGGCTCCTATGGATGATTCTATGTTGTTTTTGTTTTTTCCCTGATGAATTAACTTGTGAAAATGCTGGTATTTTTCCTGTTGAAGCCAAGCCTATTACCCGTGCCCAGATGCCTGTAGGAAGAGCGATTAAGAATACAGAAACCTGGCATCTGGAAGGAGTTAGCTTTGCTTCCTCTCTAATGGCTTCCAATCATTCTTTCTAAAAAACCCAGTCTTACAGAAAAAGACTAGACTTTCATGCAAAACTCTGTTAAATTAACAGCTCATCATTTTACAGTACACTGTAGTCGAACTCTGTTTTCAGTCATGTGTTCGGGCTCGCACTCCTGAAATCTCATTACAAAGTCAGTCTTAGACATATGGCTGCGTCTATAGCTACTTACTTCTTAAAAGAGACTGAAGTTAGTCTCTGCTTCCCCCGTTTATCAAATACGCAGCACAATGTGGTCTTATATGACGACTTTATTTATTTTCTTTCTTTCTTCCGCCCTCCTTCCCTCCTTCCCATCCTTCCTTCTTTCCTACCTTCCTTTCTTTTCCTTTTTTTTTTTTTTGTAGATTCAGTTCATTCCAAACATACATGACCTCTTTCTTTCTTGGACATTAGTTCTCATACCCAGGAGCTGTAAAATCATAAGACCACATGAGAATGTCAAACAATAGATTTTATGTCTTTCTACATATTTCTCAACACACATATATACATACGTACATACCTTAAACATATAACAGCTTTGCAGGGTCTTCAGATAGTCTCATTTGGAGATGAAACAAGTTTGCTAACCCATAGTACATTGCATATAAACAGGGGCAAAATGATATTTGAAATTCAAATGTATTGCTTCATTTGGTCATCGTAATAACTTGGGGACAGAATAGAGTAACACTATTATATTTACACACAAAAAAAGAGATTCAGGTTTTCTTAAAAAATGACAATATCAGGAAAATTTATCATGATGATGATCAGCAAATATTAATCGTTAAACCACGATAGCCATTTATTCATGATAATTGCAAATCATATTTCCAATCTATTAAAACTAAGAAGGCTGTGGATTTGAAACCCTAACCCTACTAGTTTTTTTGTTTGTTTGTTTAACTGGCTTCTCCATGAAGGAAGAAGTTACAACTCTCATAGGCAATGACTCCATTTTGCTTTTCTAGAAGATAGAGTAACTCTGTTTAGTTCAAGAAATTTGGGTCCTAATCTATCTGGTTTGCAATTGCAAGGAGTCTGAAGAATTTTTTAAGGCTGATCGAGGAGAAAGATATGACCAAGACATAGCAGTAGCACATGCAGTCTTTCCTTGGACAGGTTTGAATGCAGGGTGGGGAGAAGCAGGAGGGTAGCTTACGTGAGATGGGACTTAGGAGTTTATGTTATTTCAGCAACAAGGTGGGAATTCTCTGGGTCAGTGAGCTCCAAAGGGCAGCAGACACTTGGAGTCTTTATGGCTAGCAAATACTCAGTTATTTTAAAGTAGCAGACATTGGGTGCAGTTTTGCAGGTTATGCTTAGCAGGCAAGCTCTTCATGGCTTAAAGACTACTTTGAGGGGGAGCTGTATTCTTAAAACAACTGGATATGTAAACATGCACATTTAACACCAGAGGGCTTTTGATCTGTTGGAGCTCAGCCTCCTGTAAAAGAGTAAGCAACCTAGAGGCCATTATTCAAAGACCATCATTTGCTCACTTGTATAACAATCCATCCCCTTGCCCCAAGTTAATGGGTCAGTAAGTTGTACGTTGTTTCATGATGCCTGGGTCAGATACAAGAATAAAGCATCTTCAAGCATCTTCAAGACCCAGAATCCTCCAAGGACATAAACTAGGACTTCAAAGCCTGTTTGCAACCAGTTTGCCCACTTGGAGGAGATGGGATGGAAGACATCCAGGAAAATAGATCAAACAAAAGGAGTATATTTGTTTAATCTGTTTAGTAACTAGAGTGATATTATATGCCTTTTGGTGCATGTCCCTGACTATCTGTAACAGTTGATCATGATGAGTGTTATCTGCCCACATGCAGCAAGACATGGTAACAAGTACACCGTGTGAAATGAGGTTCCAGCCTTAATAACTAGGGATATGAAATTACCTAACACCCTGACCTCTAAAATATAGTGAGATCTGGCAGAGTTTCACTGGGGCTGTTTGTTCAATTTATGTGGATAATCCCTTAGACATGGCTGTCTATAAGTTATTTAATTCTTGTGTGGTGTCCACATATATGCAATTCTTAATGCTCCCAAAATTAGTGACCCTAAGGTGGTTTGAATGATGGGCACTATTGGAAAAGCTTGTTTGCATTATTGCAGTTGGACTAGTGTGATTTGTAGAGTCAAGTATTTGGGGGTTCTGTTACTGAGAAAAAAATCTAGAATTTGAGCCAACCTCAATACAGGAAATGTTGTCCAGGATTGGATGAGGAGAAGCTAGTGGTGGAGGAAATCATTTAATTCCCTTACAAATTTGACACAACATTGTAAAATGATTATAAATCAATAAAAAATGTTTAAAAACAATTCCCTTACAGGCCCTCCAGGCTCCCTCTGCTGTCTGTATTCTCTTCCTTATTTAAAGGTAAGTGTGTGTGGCTTAGGGCAATTCCAGCTGGTGTTGAAGCTTGTGATGTTAGAGTCAAACAAGCTTGTGTGTTATACACGTTTCATCCAGCCCCTGGATGAACTAAATTGGGCTCAGCCCACTACTGTCCACATATTTTGTGAGACTGGCCTCTGGATATTGTTGTTGGAAGTTCCTGGGCTGGAGAACAGCCTCATTTTGATAAATGAGGTCTTTGGAGGAGCTTGGCCGGGAGAGAGGTATTATATGTACTAAAATCAGTTTGTTGGAAACATGCCCAGCAAGCAGACTTTTGCTGAACTATTCGATTTGCATTTCTGTGTCACTGCGGCTGGGGCGATAGGCAGGTTCGGTCTGGTGGTGAATAGCATATTCCTTCTCGTTTGGATTGAAGTGCATTTGTCCTTGAGTTTCCTGTCAGTTTCCAATAGTGGATACCACCGGTGTGTTTCCATGAGCATGGGATGCCCTTGTAGTTTGAGAAAAACACTTGTTACTTTAGCTGTGTACCCAGTTAGATCCTGAACTATGGGATTCTCTCAGCTGGGTCAACTTATTTTAAAAATAGATATCAACTGTGTTACACATTAGGCCCATTTCTTTCCAGGGTATCATTACACTGCTGTCCTTCAGTGGGATTCCACTTACTCCACTGCGTCCGTTCCAGGGGGAGCTTTTCTAAAGCAGCCATTTGTGCTGCTTTAATAGTGCAGGGTGGCCTCTTGGGAGAGGTCAGTGGGACTGCACTAACACCTTCACGCTCGGGGGGGCTTTGCTGCAGAGATTCTCGTTACTGTTTCCAACTCCTGTAAGGTGGGTTGTGCGTGTTTTTAAGGATCCCTTAGAAACGTAACAGTGGAAGGTAATTTCCCTCAACTATTTCCCCAGTTCTCATTAACGGTGACCTTGGTAGGCCTGGGAAATGTTGTAATGGCCTTGGTAGGCTCAGTAAACTTTCTAAGTAGTTAATTTGGGTGGATATACTGTCACTCACAGAGCAGTTAGATATCTCTGTAGGATTTAATGCCTTTCGTAAGGATTGTCTTTGCTGTGTTGTTTATGGGGGGCAGCCAATTACAACTGGGTGCAACTATTATGGAGGACAGACTGACACTATGTATTTCAATTAATTGAAACTGTACACTGAAATGCAGACAGTATCATTCTGAGTATCTTTTCAAAAGACACTGGTCCAAAATGAACAAATGTGAAGATTCTATATTGTTTACAGCATCAAGGAATTGGAGGCAATCAGTGTCTCAATCCCAGAAGAAGCAACTGAGTGAAATGACATGAACAGTCAGCATGGAACATTACTGAGCACTCAGAAGAGAGTACATGTACACATGGAAATATAAGTCTCTCTTTCAAAAGCAACATTTAAAGGAAAAAGTAAAATAAAGGACAAAATGATTCTTAAGACACTACTATTTGTAGAGATTAAAATAAAGCCCAACAAAATAATTAAACAAGTTTCATACTAACACATACAGACAGCAGCATATGAATAAAGATAGTGTACTGCAGATAAAAGGGAGTGGATAATCAGAGGTTAATCCCATAGGGGCTGAGCCAGGGTGGGGAGGAGAAGGACGCTTAGCTCACCCTCTCCCACGAATACAGCAAAAATTATACCTATGCACAGAACAAATCACACAGAATACCCACTGAATTTTGGAAGAATATCTCTTACATCAGAAAGACAAGAAAATCTTCACAAAACTGATAAACAACAAGTTTCTTCTGTACAGCACAGACAACTATATTCAACATCTTGTAGTAACCTTTAATGAAAAAGAATGTGAAAAGGAATATATGTATGTATATGTATGACTGAAGCAGTGTGCTGTACACCAGAAATGAATACAACATTGTAAGCTGACTATCCTTCAATAAATAAAGGATTAATTAGATAAAATAGGGAGGCACTGGATGAGCAAACAGTGTACTGAACTGAGGATATCGAGGCACGGTTACATCAGAGCTTGACTCCCAGGGGGTGACGGGCAGAATAACACTGTGAGCAACCATGACCCAGACACCTGTATAATCTCCTCCCCTCCCCTCAGATCTGTGACTGTGATGAGAGATCAATCTTTTCATTACGTTATGTTATCTGACAAAAGGAAATTTTGCAGATGCAGTTAAATGAAGATTGCATTAGCTTCACCTGAATAGATAATTCCTTTAAAGAGGGGCTGGGGCCCTCCACGAGGGTCAGGGAGACTCCCAAGCTGCCCTCGAATAAGTTTGTTCTCAAGTGGTGAGTGGCTGTATAGAGGATACCCCGCGGCAGAAACCTGAGGTCAGCCCCTAGGAAGGAAAAGTCATCCTCAGTTTATAGCTTCCAAGAAAACAGGACTTTAGTCTTACAGCCACAAAGAACTGAGTTATGCCAACATCCGTGCGAGCCTGGAAAAAGAACCAGGGCTCCAGGAATGACTGAATACAGCCCAGCTGACATCAGTGGTTGCTGGCTCGTGAGACCCTGAGCAGAGGACCCAGAGGGATGGTGCCCGGATTCCTAACCTATGGAAACTGACACGATAAATGTCTTAAGCCGCTGAGTTTTTACACAATTTGACAATTTGTTCCACATCAGTAGATGACTAATACAAGGAACAAAAGAGAAACTGCAACAATATTTCTACTTTGGGGATCAAAAGTAAAAAGAAAAAAATGAAAGGAAGAGGGAAGGAAAGTAAAGCTGTTGTTCTTTCTTAGAGTTATTTTTTAGCAGTCTATTAACTTCGTCAAGCAATAGACTAACATTTTGCCTTTTTTCATGTCAATTCATCATATCTTGGTAAGTACACACAGATGTTCACCTGTTGCTGCACTTGGTATGTTGGAACCCAAAGCAAACAAACAAACAAAAATAAAGCCCACGAGGGGAAGAAAAAAGATATTGTTACTGCCTAGGGGGAAAAATACTTATATTGGGGCAAAACAAGATATTACAACAGATCTTGGTGTGTGTGATGTCAGTGCCCAACAGTGAGTGAGTTTCAGATCACTGAGTCATCCATTTCAAAAGATGAACGCTTACTGCCAGCCAGATGACAAAGCTTCTAGCAAAACAACCACATAATGGACAGGCTGCCTCCATCCACGATGGTCTCTGTTTCTGAAAGCCCTGGGTAGCCTAGGTAACTGGCCATCTGAGTGACTGCTCCTCCCCTCTGCGCCCTAATTCCCATTCTTACGCTTTAAATTAACCAATGAGGAGAAAACACACAAACCCCTCAACACCCGACCTGCCCTCAACTCTGATGAAGGCAGAGCCCCAGGTCCTCTCTTGTGCTCCCCCAGCCCCCGCCCCAGCCTCACTGAAAGACCCTCGGGCTTGCTGTGGACCCTCCAGGACTTCTAAGTAATAAATCTTGTTTTTCAAAATTCCCTGGTGGTCTTTGCTGAAGTGCATCCTGCAATCATAATAAGAACCACAAAGGCTGGTCCAGTCACGACATTGGACTCCTTGGGGGAAACGTCTGTAAGGGCTCGTAAGGGGTGACAAAGGCATTCCGATCCCAAAGCATCACTGCTGAAAGGCGGGGACCAACGCTACAGTATGTTTATACCAGACAAAACTGTAACAAGGGCAACATACTCTAGTGTCATTTGTCACCTGTGTTTATACTGAAATCATCTTCCTGATACTTTCTAAGATTTCTCTCTCTTGCTCTCTCTGCTTATGTTAGTCTATTTTCATCTTTGATAAGCAGAAAATTGTCAGAGTTTCAGCAGATGAATTCCATTTTTTTAAATCTTCTGGATTGCAAAGAAAGACTTGAATCCTGTCCTCTAGTGAGACGTACAGGCTGAGTTTGTAACACTGAGATCATCAACCTCATTAGGAACACAAGCCTTCCTGAAGATTAATTAGAACACATTTCCTAGCGGCTATGTTTCCCACCAGAGAGGGAATCGCAGTTCTTTATGACTGCCTTTGGAAGGTTTCTTATATACCTTTTTAGTTTTCACAAATCCTGGGATAGTTTGTGCTGAAGCATATGAAAAAGTGAGGCTAATTAAAGTTATATGCATTTATTAAATAAACAAACTTACTTATTCTGGAAATGCTAGAATAAAATATAATCATTCAAATTGTAATTAGTATTTGAGCAATAATGTACATCAACTGCATTTTCACTTTTCCAATTTATTGCTCATATATAATTGCTACAGTGAATATTTCATTATCACTTTTAAAGCATAATGTAATACAGTCGCTATGCAAAGGAAATCACTTTGTTCTGTTGAAACCCAATTTTGAGCATGGCCAAGCTTTGTAGGAGAATCCATTTTATTTCTTTATTTTTTTCTGGGCGCTCAGGAAGGGTTTTATTTCTCAGGCCCTTGCAGTCTGGTTGTATGATGGATTTTTGGGCAGTGGAATATGGGTAAAAATGATACACATGAATTCTAGACACGACTATAAATCCGCTCTGGAGAACTTCTCCTTTATTTATTCCCCCTTTTGCAGTGACCAAACAAGTTGTATCTTGAAGTCTGTGGCATCAAAATACAGGAAAAGTTTGAGTATTTTAAATGAATGCATTTAACAGAGCCCTCACTCACCATGTTAAGACTGTAACACAAGAAGTAACAAAGTGTTGCAGCATTAAGCCACTGCTATTTTGGGTTTATTTTACTGAAGATCAGCTTACCCTATTCTAATACAATAATCACTATAGTATTATTTGCCTTCTAAAGTAGCATTTGCAGATTTACCATGGGATTATATTATGTTTGGTCAGCAGAATTTTTTAACATTGACTTTCTATGCTTTTAGATGCAGAATACACTATTTTGTCACTATCCTTGCTATTACATTCCTTCTTCATTAATTTATTTACATTACAGGCCCTGGAATCCATCTGGGTTTGCAGACCACTCCTATACACGAATCTTATTTAACGCTGTCTAATGCTGAGACAATAACTGTTAGCTTTTGTGTACTTTTCTGTATATGTGACTTATTATGTGCTTCTCAAAGACACAAATAACAGTAACAGTTTGGTAAACTCTAAAACCTGACATTTTCAAAAGATCCTGCACATGGTTTAAGATAAAAAAATATAAAAACATAGCCTGAAATATGGAATTATTCCATCTAGGTAGAAAGCTGGATTTGAAAGTCAGTATTAAATATGCAATGTACCGCCCCATAATTTATGTAACTATTAGCAAAGATGATAAATAGATAAACCCAGACTGTCTTGCAGTATTTATAAGTATGGGATTAAGGCTTCTGGGAATAAAACTGTATGTCTTAGACATATAAACTAAAGTTTATGGAATTTAATTGAAGTGGGCTGTGGTTCCAGGCAGGAATGTGCTACTAGATTCAAGCTTATCCTGAGGGTATGTAAATATTTAACTTATTCAAGTGGTGCTAAAAGTTCATCACAGAATCTTTTTGAACTAGTCATACTTTTATTTTCATAGATAAATTTCATAAATGGAAAATGGATTAGAGTCAGGATACCATATTCAACCAGCCCTAATGGATAAATTTTAGATTTCATTTTGTAATCCCAGGCCAATATCTGATTCTTTCTTTCTCTTGGTTTTCCAGAGTTGTTTTGAAAAATATATTTTCCATCGCTTTACCGACTGGTCCTTTTCTTTTACGGACATTACTAGTAACAGTTGCAATGAAACAGACAAGGAGTATCTAAAATCAACCCTGGGTAAGTGAAAAATCTTACAAAAATCATTGTCTCAGATCAATGATATTGACACTTTTTGTAAGTGGTCCTAGAGAAACTCTCTTACATACAGCTGAGATGGTCTTATTAAATAAAATGTAAGCACATAATGCTAAATTTCACAAGATTCTAATTCCCTAACGTGCTTCCTTAGATAGGCCTCAAATGTACACAATTTAATTTACACTACACATTTTTTGTCAGCCTGTCTATCCTTCTATCAAGATACCTCTTCCGTATACAGTACAAACAATTCCTCCACAGTGCTCTCTTAGACTAATTGTTTTCATGATGTATTCCTCATTTCTACTTTTTATCTCAGGTTTTTTGCAGGACCTCAATGTCAGACAGAGCTGACAGCGTAGCGTCCTCAGGTCTTGATCATGCACACAACCCTATGCATGTGAGCAGCCTTCTAGGTCCTCAGCAGGTTGGCGCTCTTCGAATCCCCGAAGGACATTTTTCATCAGCTTTCTTTTAAGCTCTCGGTTAGTCTATTGTTTGTCTCAAGTCTTATCCCTCATGTCAGACAGCTACAATGCTAAAATATTGACCTATAAATGTTTCCTAAAACCTCCTCTGGGTAGAGACTTTTAGCACAGAATGCAGGTCAGATTTAAAGATAAGACACTTGAGTGAGCTCTTCCAGGGAACCACCGAACGGGTCAATAGTGACGGTTTGTTGGCCATGACAATTTGAAAGAACCCCAGCTTCGTTCTGCTCTCTTCCTTCTGATCCGTGAATATGGACTATTATTGTTCAAGGCTACTGCTTTAACTGAGGGACAGAAAATGTGATGCAGGCCCATGAAACTGTCACAAATTCATTGTTCTTACTGACATTCAGCCAGTTTCTTGAATACGCTCCACGTTGCCACAACCCTCGGTTAATTTTCAGAGTTTTTAAAATGGTGATTCTTCCAGTTTTTGCCATTTTTTTTTTCATTGATTTTCTGAAGGGGTGAATTTTTGTTATCACCAATATCATTGTTATCACCAAATTATACTCTTAAATGTTGGTTCTGTCACAATGTTTGCTTTTTTTTTCAGGTGTTCCTGTTACACATGTGTTCAGTATTCTTTGAATGTCTTTTGTATCTATTCCCTGCTCTCCTAGCTCTTTCTCTTTATTTTTTTTTTTTCATTTATTTTTACTCTCTCTCTTACTTATTCATTTTTCATTTGTGTCTCTTCTTTCTTGAGACACAATTTGCTCCTTATTCTTTATTTTTGAGATGATTTGAGATGATTTTTGTCTTCTTCAGCATCTTCCCCGAGTTCTCTAAATCCTCACTTCATATCTTTCTACTGTTTGTCCATTTCTGTTCTGAAAATATGAATTATAATTTATTAAATAGGAAATTTTTACTTTAGGGTATTGTGTTATAAATTTCTTCCAAGTTTTGTCTGTAATATTTCAGCGTGCTCTTGAATGTTGAAAGGTTTATATTAATTTTTTTTAGAGTTTCTTTTTATGGGTGCTTTTGCCTTTTCTTTGTATTATTGTTTGTTTGCATTTTCTTTTCCTGAACCAGCATTATCAGTAGATAATAAAAATTGTGATGTGGGTGGCTACAAAGGATTTCAAGTAGCTTTTATGGTTTCTGTTAGGTGTATAGATATGTATCTCTGAGAAGCATCACTAACAAAGTGTCAAGATTAGGGTTGTGAAAGTCATACATGGAAACAGGTAAACAACCACCCTCCCACACACATTGTCTCCTTTTATTCCCAGCCTTGCTCACTATGTCTAGCCAGTGAATAGGCTAAATACTCTGCTGTCTCAGTGGCTTTTTCTCCAGATATAAACACTGCCCGCTCCCACATGTCCTTCATGTCTATATGTCTGTGCTCAAGTCAAGTACTGTGCTCAACTACCTGAAGAGGTGAATTTGCAGACCGCATTTTACAGTAGAAAGAACAAAGCACAGGAAATTGAATTTACTTCCTCAGTTAGAGAGACCAGTCAACTATAAGATCACTCAAGGCAGTCTGTGGTCCAGAGACTGATTCGGCCAGCAATCTACAAGGCTTTTCTCTCAGAGGTCTGTGGCATAGTGTGTCTCCCAGTCATAGTCAACATACCACAAAACCAGTTCTGTCAATTACTGCAGTATCTGTTTTCATTATTAGTTCAGATATGCCAAAGTTAAATAACTTTCAAAATAAATACTAGTGGCATTAGACAAGTATATTTAAGCTAGCAAATTATCTACAGTCAATACTTAAGTTTCAGGGTTAGAATAAAGAATGGTCTTAGACTATTTAACCAATAATAATATCCTCTTTTCTTTATATACCTTACATAAACATTTATACTGAAAGGAAAATAACAAGTGTAAAGGGTAAATAGGACAGCAATGGTATATAATTCATAGATCAAATTGTCTATTAGGTGTATAGATATGTATCTTTGAGAAGTATCACTGACAGTGTCATGAGTGGGGTTGTGACAGTCATACACGGAAACTGAAGCCAAGTACTGTCATTCAGATTATGTTTTATTTTATGTGCTAATTATTGATAAATATCACCATATGCTTAAAACAAAATTTCATTGCTTGGGTGATTTTGTGAGAATGAAATCATAAAAACATTAACACTCCATAGATATAAAGATAAATTCTTAGGAATTGAGAAGAAAAAAGATCCAAAGGATCACTGAGCTAATTATGGCTTCTAATAATCAAAATGTAAATCAGATTGATTAGCAAAGTTAGTAAATATAATTTGACATAACCAATTCAAACATGACCAGTGGAATTTACAGTGTAAAGACGAGGGGTACGATATTTACAGTTTCTAGGTCAGCTTAAGTTTTGTTTCTTGGGGAAAAGAAATGCCCATGAATGCACCAGAAACAATATTTCTGCACCAGTGGCCCAACGAACCTCTTTATCCATCCATCATCTATTCAGTCCATCCTTCATAATGCAGCCTGAGGGATTTGTCAAGAATGCCAGTCCCTTGATAGCTCCTCAATAATATCCAGACCACTTAGATCATGCAACAGGTTTGACATTTCCTATCATACTTATCTGAGTCTCAGGTTTGCACAAATTGACTCTATTTTTCTATATCAATCTTATATCTTACACCAAACGCCTTTTGTGGCTAATTCAGTCCATTCTGCATTTTACTTGTCCATCTGACAGTCTCTCTGATCAACTAAGTATTGAAAAATCAGTCAGATCCAATTGCAGTTTTACTTCAGGCTTCCCTTTCTCTATTTTTGACTTGACTCTTAGAAAGTCTGCTGGCCAGGACACTCATGCCTATGGAGTTTTCCTCTACAGTCTGTAAGGAAAACATAAACTTTCTTTTTTGGGGGTTAGGTCTCTATTTGCTTCTACTGTTTACTTAGTCTCACAACATTGTGTGTGTGTGCGTGTGTCTGTCGTCTGTCTGTCTGTCTGTGTGTAAGGGAGCAAAGAGGAGGGGCTTCCTCAATATCTGAAATCATCCTCTCAGCACAGGTGATGTTTGTTCCTGGCTCAGATGAGAAAAGACATGCAGGTCTGGTTGGCACAGATGAATGCCCATAAGCACTTTTTGTGGACAATTCTAGTCTTGTAACAATTTGGTCAACCTTCAGCCTCACTTTTTATGCATGCCTTTGAGTTGGTTTCCCTACCCACCACTTGGCCCCTGGAGGAGGAACATAGGTTCACTTTCCCATTAAATGATATGCTGCCCTCTGAGATCAAAGAAGACTTATGGGTCCTTGCCATGCCATTTTTAGACCCACAGCAACTTGGCTCCTTCTTTTGGGACACAGCCTGAAAGACAAAGGGACCTCTTATCTTTAGCCTTGTAATTTTCTTCATCCCTGCCTTCTAGTTCCTTACAAATTGAAGATCTTTTAAAATAATGCCCATGTGGCAATGGAGAGTAACTACACTGCCAACCACATCTTCTTCAAAATCTCTTCTGTAGGATGCCGATCCTCCACATCTCACCACAGAAATCCAAAATCTGACCAATTTTATCACCATTGCATGTTCCCTGCCCACTTTTCCTTTGTGTAAATGAATATGTCTTGTCTCCCGTTCTCAGTGTCAATAGTGTCTATTTGTTAGAAGAGCAGAACATTGTAAGTTGTCTAATGACTGAAGTTCATACACTGCCATAAAATTAATCTTTAATATTAATCTTGCATTTTTTAGGAGGTGGCTTCCTTCATGAGGAAACACTGACATCACTGTCTCATCAACAAGGTAATATACATGAAACAATGCAACTGGTCTAAGTTTTTTATTCCCTCCCTCATCCTCCCATGCCCTTCAGGCATGCCAAGTACCTGTAATTCCTTAAAAGCACTGAGGTATCTTCACCTTTCTCTCACATAGATATATTACTCCCTTTGCCTGGAGGGCTTTGCATCTTTTTCAGGTTCTGTCTGGAAATTCCCTCACCTAGATAGACTTCCGTAACCTCCCTCCATCCGTCCAGTAACCTCCCTCCATCTGTCCATCTGTGGGTTTCCTGTACTGTGTCACAGCAATTGTGCACGTGTCTGTCTCACCCATAGGGCCATCCCGTAGTTCTGTTACATCCTCCCCTCCATTAGCCGAAAGTCTGTCAACATCACAGATAGTGGCTATTGCTTCAGCCAGGTCACAAAGTGAAGAAGATATGCAGTGACTCTCAATGGGCATGCCAACTGAATGAGAATTAAATCTTTGTTGTTACAGCCATTTAAATTTTAAAATAAGTTGTTGCTACAATATATCTGAGCCTAAAGGTGACTGATGCAGCAATAAATATTCTGAATTAGTTGACTTACTTAGAAAACAACTTAAGGATGTGTCTTTATTTAAATAAAATGGTGTGTAAAATCCAAATATGTTAATATGATTGTATAGTGGTTTGTCATGTCATGTAAAAATTATGTAAATCAAGCTCCACATTTAATATTAACAAGGTTTTTGAGGGCTGCTGTAGGCTGAGGAGAGAGAGAGACAGAGAGAGACAAATAAAGAAAGAAAGAGAGAGAGGGAGAGAGCACACTTGAGAACATTAAGGCAATTTCTTGGAATAAAATACTAATTTAAAAAAGAATTATACACTGTGACAGCTAAGAGGAACCTAGGAAAAGGATAACTGAATGTAATATGGTTTCCTAGATGAGATCCTGGAACAGGAAAATAACATTAGGTAAAAACTATGGGAATATGAGTAAATAAATTTGAATAAATTGTGGTCCTTAGTTTATAATAATGTATCAGTAGTTGTTCATTAATTGTAAAAAATACACCATACTAATATAAGGTGTCCATAATAGGGGGAAATGGATGTGAGATAAATGGAGACTATCTTCATGATTTTTCTGTAATTCTAAAGCTGTTCTAAAAGTTTTTTTATTGAAATATTGTCAGCTACAGTGTGTCAATTTCTGGTGTACAGCGTAATGTCCCAGTCATGCATATATATGCATATGTTCATTTTCATATTCTTTTTCATTAAAGGTTATTACAAGATATTGAATATAGTTCCCTTTGCTATACAGAAATTTGTTATCTGTTTTTATATATAGTGGTTATCATTTGCAAATCTCAAGCTTCCAAATTTAAAATATATATACATACATAAATATATTTTAAAAACAAAGCTCTTGGTAAAGATAAAAATTTATTGGAGAATGTACAAGTATTTTCTTTAATAAATATTTTGATAATTTATATAATAATGTACTATAGATAAATGTGTGTTTAGAAAGCACTGATTAACATACAGATTTTAATATTTTTAAAATCTATTCTTACAAAAGTTCTTTTCAGGCATTATCTAAAATATGAACTCATGGAAAGATATTTTCAAAGGAAAATACCTTGCGAAAATATCCTGCAGGAAAAAATAAGAGAGAATATTTAACGTTACATTTATATCTTGCATAATTAATATGTAAATTTTCTACAGGGAAAATATTTTACTAGTTTTTCTTTAACAATTCCAATTAGTGTAATATTCAGTATTTTTACAGCATAAGGGTACTAATCACTTTCATATTTTGAAACTTTACATCTGCACTGATAATTTTTCAGCACACAATATCCCCAAAAGACTAATTAAATGCAAAATCAAAAACCATTTTCTCTAATACATTCAAAAATATATATAAATATTTCAGGTAAAGAGAACCCTTTTATAATAACTTGATGAATTTTCAAATGGATTAATTATTCTTTTAATTATAATTTTTATGCTTTATAATGATAATTGGTTATTTGAGTTATCGCTTGAGTCTGGAATGTAAAATGTATTACTGTAGACTATGTCTTCACTCGTTAGTTTTTCTTTTTTTCCCTTGTTAATTGTATCCTTTTAGATGAATCAATATATTTTCCTCTAAAATGCACTGTAAGTGAGCCCAAATAAAACGATTTATACAGTGCCAACACACTATTTTTCAGGAGTTCTATATTTTGAATATTTAAGCCTTTTATTTGTTTTCCTCTTTTACAGCAACACTGTCAAAAATAGTTACAACAGATATACCAATTGATAAATACAGTAACATAATAAAATACAAAAGTTCTTCCTAGCTTATGGTTTAAATGGCTACTTAAGAACCTTTAAACATAGGGAAAAATAAACAGTGTCAGGGAGTGGAGGGCACCTGATGCCGATGTGGGAAGATGAAAGATACGTAGTAATTTTGTTAGTAAAGGTGTTTTCCCACTTAAAAGTAAACAGGACCCCTATTATACTTTCTGAACTAAAATATATTTTTATTTTTGATGATAATACTTTGACCTAATCCAGTATAAAGTAGAATTTGTGAGCTTTGTATGCAATAAAGTGAATATTGTTCTCTACATCAAGATGTCTGATCCTCACCCCAGTGCTATATTACCAAGTGTTATTCAGTCAGTTACATTTTCAAGGCATCTCTTTCCATCATGAAATTAAGGTATTGACATATACAAATTATAAGTTAACTATAACTGTATAGAATTTAATATGCCTTTTATTTCCATTATCAGCTCTATTTGTTTAACTATTAATTTTATGTTCCAATATAAATCATCTTTACATTACTAAATGTCTTTTATGAAATACCAAAAAGTTATTCACTCACTTTTTCAAGCATCACTTACTGAGTATATGTTAGCTTCTGTGCTTTATTCTGGATTTTGGGAGCCAGAAAAATGAGATAATCTCCCTGCCTGGAGGAGTCTAATATGACTGAACATTCATCTCAGTTATACTACCATCGCATACACTTTCTGGTAGTATTGTTTTGTATTATTTGAAGCCCATATGCTCTTGTATTATTGCTAGTTACACATATATTTATGCTTACATACTTATGTGCAAACATACACATTTATGTGTCCATATATGTATATCTTATTGATTGATATGTATGTGTTTTGTGTGTTTATATCTTATTTCTAAGTGTATTTCAAGATACACTAAAAATAGACAGTTCTTTAAGTTTATTTTTCACCACTTCTATTCCAGTAGAAATACATAAATATTATAAATATTTGCTGTGATGCAATTTACAAATCCAAGCTGTCTTTCTCTAGCATTGTAATATAATATCTACAAGCTTGCTTTAATTACCATGGCCAAAAAGGTAGGGAGGGCCTGCTGATTCCTCCTTTGACCCAGCCTGGTGACGCTGAGCACCCTGGACGAGGATGAGGGCGAGACGTCCGCACTGCGCGTGTCAGGGGCATCGGTGGAGGGAGAGCGGGAGGGCTGTGTTATGCTCAGCAGCTGTTTAAAAGAGATGCCTCCCCCCAAGTCAGCAGATATTATCTACCACCTACACTCAGATGAGTTCAAAAAATACTTTTTAAGAAATACAAAGTTCAGTCTCTTGGTGGTTTGTTTTAACTTAGTGTTTGTTTTACAAGTCAGACTACTGTTTGGCTCAAGTCAGTCCTCCTATGTTTTCAAACCTGTTGCATTATTTTAGTGCCTATGAGTAGGATTTAAATATTATAGATAGAAATTTATAATATCATCTAAATATTCATGTTTAGAAAACTATGCAAGTTCCTACTCAATTATTATTTTGTGCAGACAGTGCTTAATCTTTTAGGCAGCCTTTCAAATATTTACTGAGTACTTACCATGTTCTGGGCGTAGTGCTAGGCACTGGGAACATAAAGTTAAACTAGTAGAGATGGCCCTTTGGTCTTGGAGTTTACAGTGTAATAAGGAAGAAAGATTGTAGTAATGAATGAATGGGTAAATCAGTAATATGATGTAGGCCCTCGAGAGCCATATTGCCAGAGAATTTATTAGAAAACATGCTTAAGAGATTAAGCAACCTGTTCAGGGTCACAAAGTCAGAATGTGGGAGAGTTAGGATTAAACAGAAGGATGATTTATGCCAAAGTGGCAATCGTGACAAAGAGGATCTTACACTTGAAAGAGCTGAGGTGCCCCCCGCCCCAGTGACTGTCTTATATCTCTGGGGAGTAATGCTGAATAAATCACTGTTTTATCTCCTACTTCTCACCACCTCAATGCTACTTATCTTTAACCACGAACATCTGAGGAAAGAGCGGAATGAACACAAACAATACGTAGTGGAAAAATATACCGTGTAAACGAGAAATAGAATGAAGAGAGGGGTAGAATGAAAGTGTCCCGAGTGCATGTTTATTTTTTATATTTCCAATGAAGCAGTTCTGATCGACTCCTCCCCTTATTACAACCTAACTGCAGTGGCACTAAAGTTTGTTTTGAGCACAAAATTCTTAACTGGGACCAAGCCGTCCGAGATGACAGATGTTAGTGCCCTGGTCAAGAGAAAGACTGGTCACGCTGATTTAGGTGACAAAGCTGCTGTGGCAGTGTCACCCTGAAGAGAGTGACACTGGTGACAATTAAGGGGAAAACACCTATCTGACAGTGAGGGCAGTGAAAATGAACACCAGCAGGAAGAAATAACATGAAATGAATTAAAAGAAGGGCAAGAGAGAGCTAGTAGAGTGTGATTTCAGAATCTTTTCTAGGAAGAATGAGCAAAAATTTTACCTAAAATCAGCATTGATCCCTATTGATTGGCAGAATGGACTCCACTAACAGTGACAGTTTAAAGGACGATAAAGTATCACATTGCTGCAATTAAATATAGAACTGTGATGGTAATTTTTAGAATTTGGTATTTGGTGATTTCCCTTTGATCATATCGGTAACATATCACATTCCCTGTGATAGTTTTAAACTGTTCAGATTTCTGTACAGGGTGATGACACACAGGCAGTATTTGGCTCTAGGGCTTTCTCTGACCACAGAACAATGCCAGTGCATCCCCCCCCCAATTGCTTTTTGTTTGTAAGTGTCAGCTTAGAAATGCTTTTCATGTTTCCTCTAAATGGTAATCCCATTTTTGTGTCTCTCTTATTTATTTTCTTTGCTTCAGTTTATTACTGCACACTCTCTTATGCCAGCCTAACAGATTTTGGTGACAAATACTGTCAGATACAAAAATGGGAAGAAAAATAAAACTGTATTATTTGTAGAGGCATTTTCAATTACCATTGCTCCTTGATATAAAACCATGAGCAAGCTAGGACAGAAATTATTATCCCTATTTCATAAATGAAGACACAGATGCTAAAAAAAAAAAACTTGATATATCCTATGCGAAGTCACACTGTTAAATTTTGCTACGTTTAAACACAAACATTTAATGGAATCCATAAATGTTTCAGCCTAAATTTTACCAAAGCACGCTCATGGAACTTCACTGGCCTCCACCTGAATTAAGACCTACTTTTGTTTCTCAGATGTGCACAGGGCAAGCCCAGGTTTCTCTCTGCACATCTATCAGTACGGGCATTGGTTTAATGTGGGCAACCAGGGCAAGTGAATCCTCGGCATCAGGGACGTACTCTTAGCTGGTGGAAGACAGAATTTTTGATTCAAAAACAACTGTGAAGGTACACATACTTTTATTATAAATATATATATTTTAATGCACATACCCATACACATGTATATATGAAATACTTGTTGCTGGATTATTTTTTTAATGAGCCTGCAGAGAGAACTTTAAGACTTTACTTCATTAAGGCCAGACAGTTTCATACTCCAGCAACCCTCCCTCACCTCCTCAGTCTCATTCCTTCTCTCTCTGGTATGTAGGCCTAGGTAAAGTTTAATTGTGAGAAATTACCCTGATAACTCCTGATTTATCAAAGTTCATCCAGAGTATAATTCCTACACATTAACACTGTCAGGACTTTCGGATTTAGCCTGAATTGGATAAGTCATTTCTAATGTGCCAAAGGAAATATGTTTCCTTGGGGAATTTGAAAAGGCCATGGTAAAATTCGGACAGAAATATAATCAACGAAATTTCCATCCTACTAGTGTATATTTCCTTTTCTGTAAAATGTCCTTTTTCGAAGTAATATATCTATTCCAGTTGCACCATAAAATTCCTAACACCCACTGCTGAACTAAATCAAAGCCAAATGACCATATGGTTAAATTGTTCACCAAGGAATACTGCTTTTTAAAATTCTTTTTACTTTGTCTACAGTGGTCCCCAGCGAATCCTGATGCATTAAGAATGTCTGACGCATTAGCATATTTTATAATTGAGCTGAGAGATGATGTTACTACTAATTTATTTTTGAAATATTAACTTGCTTTTAAAGAAAGTATAATGTGTAAATGTCAGAAATATTTATGGTAACACATCATTATATCAGGTATGCCCTTGAAATCCCAAGCTGCATTAACATGAAGATTACTATGCCTTTGAAGAAAGGTTCCGCTGTGTTAAGGACCATGGTAGTTTGAGTCATGCTATGGAACTGTCCAACACGAGTAAATAAATAACGGCGCAGACTCAAAATAATTAGCTACTATCATGTTAGTAAGAACGATTCAGAGGAATTGGCACATGGTGAAGTTTACACTACTACTGATTTCCTGTGAAACAGTATGACACTTCTGTTTCATAGAATGGCGCTCAGCATTCAGTTGTGCATTGTAACTTCTGTGGTCTCATCATTTCACGTAAATCCTGTTTCCCTCCAAAATTTCAAACTATTCATGATAAGAAAATAAGCCACATTCTACACATCCCTCGTAGCATCTATATTTATTCAATGCTTAAACATAATTCTTTGTTATGTCACTTAAGTAAATTTTGAGGTGACTTAGATAACAGAAGTTGATTATCTGACTATAACCAAAAAAAAGAAGACTGACACCTGGAAAGTATTACATGCTAATAAGTAATTGGTCAATTAATGTAAGGTTTTATATTTATTACGGGCAAGGCTGCACACTTATATAATTATTATTGCTTGATTTACTGGATTAAACACATGAAGCATGCAAGGGAAAGGTATTGGAGATAATAAGACGTGTCATTAATGAGATTTGTTTGAATCTGAATATTTGAGTACCAGGAACAATGCTTACCAAAGTCTAGAGAGTTTATTTTATATTTTCATGCATAAACACTCATTTACATATCCTTGGTAAAGTAAGTCAGGAATATAAATTAAAATATATTCAAGCAAAAGCAATTTATTAAAATATGATTTTCACAGTTACATTTTGAATACTGGAGGGAGAATTGGGGTGAGTGACTTAGAGGGGAAAGACGGTGTCTCTTGTAGTCTCCTTACTAAGTTTTAATTAGTAACTTTACTAATTTTTACTAATTAGTTTACTAACTTTTATTTTTTAAGAGCTTTAGAAGGACTAGTGTTTCCTCAGAGCATATTTTACAAAATGGTGATCTATAAGATTTCTAGTGCTTCTCTGTCATTTGGGAAAAATACATCTGTTTCTTCTACTCCTTTAATTATGTAATTAACACTTGCCACAAAAATAGTTAGGGAGGAGCTTATTACTTTACAACTCAGAATGACCACTCGATAGAAGATAGATAGGTAGGTAGATACATGGCTAGATAGGCCCTGGGAAATTATATGTCAACCAAAAGACCTTGCCTGATTTTAGCTATAACATTTTTTATACTTTTTACTTTTTTCACTCACCAGAGATCATTCTAATGATCTGTCAAATGATTAAAGCAAAAAGGATAATAACAATTCATGGTAATATATAATCACACATAAAATATACTCACTTTACTTCACTTTGCTTTCTAAATCATAAAAACATCATTATGGACCAGACCATTCTCCCCTCCTCTTCAGAGGCTTACAGCACTGTTAGAAATTATCGAAGGTCACATCAGCTTCTGAGATGCTACAAGGTATCTTAGTTTGGGTTATTGGGGAAGCTGACCCTCAGACAAGAATTCCAGTGAAGAAATTTGAGTTGGGAGCCTGAGGAACAATGGCAGGGGACTGAAGATTTGACACAAAGAAGGGATGTAGTTATGAAAATATGTTTTATGTAGTCAACATCCACTGTGGGTGACTGGAACTTAAACAGCAAGTAAACCAGAAAATAGTACAAATTATATTGTGTCAGAATTATCACACTGGGTGGATGAAGGTAAATAAAACTTTTTTATTTTATTTTATTGAAGTATAGTCAGTTTACAATGTTCTGTCAATTTCTGGTGTACAGCACAATACTTCAGTCATACATGAACATACATGTATTCATTTTCATATTCTTTCACCATAGGTTACTGCAAGATATTGAATATAGTTCCCTGTGCTATACAGTATGACCTTGTTGTTTATCTATTTCATGTATATTAGTATCTGCAAATCTAGAACTCCCAATTTATCCCTTCCTCCTCCCCCTCCTCCCACCTCCGGTAGCCATAAGTTTGTTTTCTGTATCTGTGAGTTTGTTTCTGTTTTGTAAATAAATTCATTTGTCTCTCTCTCTCTCTCTTTTATTTTTTTTTAGATTCCATATATAAGTGATAAACCTTTTTTTTTACTTGAAGTATACTTGATTTACAATGTTGGGTTAGTTTCAGTTATACACATATATATTTTTTCATATTCTTTACTAGAGGGTTTACAAGATATTGAATATAGTTCCCTGTGCTAAACAGTAGGACTTAATTGTTTATCTATTTTATATATGGTAGTTGATATCTGCAAATCCCAAACTCCTAATTTACCCCTCCCCCACCTTCTCCTTTGGTAACCATAAGTTTGTTTTCTATGTCTGTGAGTCTGTTTCTGTTTTGCAAATAAGTTCTTTTGTGCCATATTTTTAGATTCTATATATAAGTGATATTATATAATATTTGTTTTTCTCTGTCTGACTTACCTCACTTAGTAAGAGAATCTCTAGGTCCATCATGTTGCTGCAAATGGAATTATTTCATTCCTTTTTGTGGCTCAGTAATATTCCATCACACACACACACACACACACACACACACACACACACACACACACAGATAAACTCTTACATACCAACTACTTTCAGTCAGTCATTAAAGATGCTCCCAAGACAAGTGATTTCCAGGCATGTAAGGCCTGCCATGAGCTGACAGTGGTCTTCTGTGGTTGACAAAATGCCTCAGACAAGAGAAAATATATTGGCAGATGGAAATCAGCTGAAGCACGTTGCATTTGTTATCAGAGCAGTGCTTCACTCTACTAAAATTAACAAATTTAACTTCAGTCCTATACTACCATTAGCAGAGAATCATTCACTGAAGGAAGTGGAATTCCCAGACATTTCCAAGGCTTCTGTATACATAGCCTGACCTACCACTGATGCCCTAGTGATGGCACAATGGGCAAAATATATTCAAAATATATAAATCAACAAGGAAAAAAAAGCAGACCTTTAAATAGAAAAATGGGCCAAAGATTGGAACAGGAATTCCACTTAGTTGATTTCACAGTGTCTAATCACAATTTATTAGAAGGTGATCCAATTCGTCTGATATGAGGGGAAATTCAAAATAAAATAAAAATATAAGGCTATTTCATAGTAATCAGACAAGAAAAAGAAATAAAAAGGATCCAAGTTGAAAGAGAAGAGGTAAAATCATCACTAGATGCAGATGACATGATACTATATATAGAAAACTATAAAGGCACCACACAAAAACTACTAAAGCTAATAAACGATTTTGGCAAGGTAGCAGGATACAAGATTAACATACAGAAATCAGTAGCATTTCTTTACACTAACAATAAAATATCAGAAAATGGAAGTTAAAAAAAATCCCTTTTAAAATCACATTAAAAAAATATGAATAAACTTAACCAAGAAGGTAAAAGACTTATATGCAGAGAACTAGAAAACATTGATTAAGCAAATTAAAGATGATTTAAAGAAATGGAACGATATCCCTTGCTCTTGAATTGGAAGAATTAATACTGTTAAAATGGCCATACTACCCAAAGCAATCTATGGTAAATGAAGTCCCTATCAAATTATTCAGGACACTTTTCACAGAACTGGAACAAATAATCCTAAAATTTGTATGGACTCACAATAGATCCAGAATTGCCAAAGCAATACTGAAGAAAAAGAATGAAGCTGGAGGAATAACCTTGCAAACTTCAGAAAGTACTACAGAGCTACACTAATTAAAACAGTGTGGTATTGGCACAAAAACAGACAGATGGATCAGTGAAACAGAATAGAGAGCCCAGAAATAAACCCACACAGCTATGGTCAATTAATATTTGAAAAAGAGGGCAAGAATAGACAATGGAGAAAAGACAGTCTTTTCTCAAGGAGTGTTGGGAAAACTAGACAGCAGCATTTAAACCAATGAAGTTATAATGCTCCCTCACACAATACACAAAAATAAATTCAAAACGGCTTAAAGACTTAGACATAAGATGATACTATAAGTTTCCTAGAAGAAAACATAGGCAAAATGTTTTCTGACATAAATCTTAGCAATGTTCTCCTAGGGCAATCTACCCAAGCAATAGAAATAATAGCAAAAATAAACAAATGGGGCCTAATTAAACTTATAAGCTTTTGCAAAGCAAACTATAAAGAAAACAAAGACAACCTACAGATTGGGAGAAAATATTTGCAAAAGATGTGACTGATGTGGGCTTAATTTCCAGAATATACAAACAGCTGATACAACTTAATAACAAAAAACAAACCACTCAATCCAAAAATGAGCAGAAGACGTAAACAAGCAATTCGCCAGTGAAGACATACAAATGGCCAATAGGCACATGAAAAAATGCTCAGTATTGCTAACTATCAGAGAAGTGGAAGTCAAAGCTACAATGAGGTATCTCCCCACACTAGTCAGAATGGCCATCATTAAAAAGTCCACAAATAATAAATGCTGGAGAGGATGTGGAGAAAAGGGAACCTTCCTACACTGTTGGTGGGAATGCAGTTTGGTGTAGCCATTATGGAAAACAGTATGAAGATTCCTCAAAAAACTAAAAATAGACTTACCATATGATCTAACAATCCCACTTCTGGGCGTATATCTAAAAGAAACTAATTCAAAAAGATACATGCACCCCATTGCTCACAGCAGCACTATATACAATAGCCAAGACATGGAAGCAACCTGAATGTCCATCGACAGATGACTGGATAAAGAAGCTGTGGTATATTTATACAAATGGAAAATCATAAAAAATAATAAAATGATGCCATTTGAAGCAACATGGATGGACGCAGAGACTATCATACTTAAAGTGCAGTAAGCCAGAAAGAGGGAGAAAAATACCATATGATATCACTTATATGTGAAATCTTAAAAAAAGACACAAATGAACTTATTTATAAAACAAAAACAGGCTCACAGACATAGAAAACAAACTTATGGTTACTAGGGTAGAAGGGGGTGGGAAGGGATAAGCTGGGGGATAGAGATTTGCAGATACTAACTAATATATATATGTGTGTGTGTGTGTGTGTATTAGATAAACAACACACTTATACACTATAGCGCAAGGAACTATATTCAATATCTTGTAGTAACCTATGATGAAAAAGAATATGAAAAGGAATATATGTATGTATATGTAAGACTGAAACTCTATACTGTACACCAGAAAGTGACACAACATTGTAAACTGATGGTATACCACAATTTTTTTTTAAAATGCTATTTCCTGCCCAACAAAATTGTTTACCTGAAAATTTCAGAGAAGAACAAATGTATATCCAGGATGTGGGGCACCAAGGACTGTCATGCACTGCTGATGGAAATAACACTGGTTAAAAAGAATCTCCTTGTCTATCATCATTTCCTCCCTCTCATCCAGCTCCCTCAAAATACATTCCTAGGAATGTTCTGTTGGCTCAGGAGACTCACCTGCGATGTGAATTAAACCTTCTCTTCTATTTCTCTCATAATCAGTTCTGGTACTCATTTCCAGGACCATCTGCCTTCCAGCTGCAGGAGATGTGTCTTCTCTATGCCATCATCAAGGCCTTTTGATGGTCACAATGCCCTGAGAGGATTGTGGGGTGACCTAGACCTATACTTTCCTTTTCTCAGTGCATTAATGATACTTAACAACAACCAGCCAAAAACTACATGTTCTTATGAATATCATTGGCAGCTTATCCCTTAAATGCTAAAGATATTGCCTGTATCTGTTACATCTAATAATAAGCTACTTTAGATTTTCACCATATCATCATACTGCACATTTGAGATTCTTATCAATTGGGAAGTTATAGAGATCCTGTAATCCCAGGATATTTATCAATCATATTGTCCTTTTTTTTTTTTTTGTCTTTAGGCTGGTAAATTACTCAGTCTTACACAATGATATGTGTAAGCAGTTTATTTGGCAGGTGCAAGGGACATAAGTTGTGGAAGGGGAATTGATAAAGGAATAAAAAACAGCCAATTAGAGCCAATAAAGTGTTCAGTATTAAGCCAGCTGACTAGAAGTGAATGACTGAAGTTAATTCCTGTAGGAGACACTGGGAAACAGTTTAAAACACATGGTTCTGAGTTATTATGTATATGTATATCTTTTGGTTGAGGGCTGCTCCCCAGATATTCTTAATACCTAGTACTTTAAGCTTGCTATAGTGACAAAAGCCATATGGCTTTCTAGAATGTTAGAATAATGCAGACACAGAAGCACAGATTCTGACAATTGAACGCTGTTATATGAAATTCCAAATAAGTTCTTGTGAATATGCTTCACTGCTACTTATAAATATACTTGCATGGAAAAATGTTTTTCTTTATGAAAATGTCATATAAGATACATATTTTTTCTCTTTGAAACCTATCCTTAAAATTATTTCTTATTGAATATAAATCATAGATAAATAGATGAATAGATTGATCTAGCTCATGGTTTTCATAAGAAATATTTTCGTATGTAATCTCAGAAAACAGTATTAACTTCAGCAGTCACTTTTATAAAGGAATGTGGATATTTATAAAATTATGTGATTATTATATTTATAACTATGAGAGAGATTGTTGAATATACTATGATTTCTGAAATTTCTCTTATAAGGCTCTAGAATACACACACACACATACACATATATTTAGAGATACTTTTCTCTGATTTATTTTTATTGTGGTGAAGTAAAATTAGAGTAAATTTATTCTCATTTTAAAAGATCAAATACATAGAAAAAGAAGTCTTTAAAATGGCTAACCATAGAATCAATTGTCTCAAAATTTCTCAGAACAAACTGAAAAGAAAGAAAACATTAAAATATTTCTAACTCTTGCCATGTGTCATTTAACAACACAGTTTCTAAATCCTGGGCACTTTGTTTTATACCAGATTTCAGTTCTTTCAGATATACTGTCCAGAGGCATTTTGAAGATAAACATGCAGGCAATTGAATGAATGACTCCTTTTCACACAGTGAAAACATCCTTTAGGGATTTTATCCTAAAATGCCTTCTTTATTGATATCCTCAAACATTTCTGTTCTTGTAAGGTTTAGATTCTTATTTTAAAAAATGGAGAAATGCTGTTCTTTGACCTTAATATTATTCTACTATTGTAGTAGAAGATTATCATTTTTAGAAACCTTTTTTTTAAAGGCAAAAATGACCTTGGAACAAATGTTATAAATGTTCACATCTCTACTGTTCATGTTTCTCTACTAGGCAATATTGGTTTCCAAGGAATTCATACAAAAAGAAAGAAATGTGATATGTTACTTTGATTTCTTCTCCTAGACAGGGTTTCAATTGTAATTTCAAAAAGAAAAATAATTCTTAGATTTTATTTCTGTGTACTGCTCATTGTTATATACTCTGGTCCTTCCAAAGATGCATGCGTATTTCCTGACAACACAATTATTGGCTTTCTACTTGAAACTTCTGGAAAGTGGAGAATAAAAGGTTAAAGGAAATTGAAACAAATATACAAGTTATTTTTAAAACTGAGAGATTTCTATAAAAATATTTTGAATCTATAAAAAGAGCACACCCTTTCTATATATTCTAGAGTTAAAGTAATATTGGAGAATTTGTTGTTAATATTTTCCTGATAAGTCAAATTGTTAATCTTTTGTTGAATTTCCTTAGATACTAATTATATTTGTCTCTCTCTCTCTCCGCCCCATGTGTCAGAAGTCTAATTATGACATTTAAAAACACAGTTTCTAAATCCTGGACACTTCGTTTTGTACCATATATGTATACAGCAAATCACTATTATCGTCTTGTAAAGGTACAGATTCACTAATATCTGTATCCAGACCCATGTCCCTCATGACACCTAACATGAAGGCTCTGACTAGGAGGCATTCATATGAGATCTGAAAGCTGTAGGAAGGGAAAATCCTACTCGCCCTGGTTAGTTCTGGCAGTGTCAATGATAGTGGCCCCAGTGTCATTTTTCATAAGGCAACAGCAACGTTACCACCAGTGGCAGTGGCTCAAAGAGCAGTAATATGAATTTAATGGGGCTAGCCTAGGGGAAGCACCAGCTTCTTATATTCTGGATACCATCATGTCCCCTCTCTTGCCCCTTTTTAACCACTTTCTAAATCAGTTTCCCCTTTTTCCTTAACACTGATTGATACAGGGAAATTGGGAACATTTTTAATGCTTGATTTTTTTTTTTAAGTAAAATCTTCTTCCGTTTATTTTTCCTTTCTTTCTTCCTTCCTTCTTAATCTACTGAGAATCATATAAATGTGTCATATATATTACATATGTATGTCATATACATGTACATACATAATATATTTTATATATACACACACATATATATACACAAACATACATGCTAGGAAACATACTAGCTTTCAAAGAAACAAAAATGAACAAGACGCAGCCCATTTTTCCATGAAGTAGATAGTCCATTAGAGAAATAGCAGGAGCAGCCCCTAATACAAGTAATTTTTCCACAGTTATATCAGAAATATCATAGTAGATACATGTGTAAGCTGACAAATGAAGAAATAATGGAAAAAATTTATAGGTGAGTGCTCAGAAATAAATCTGGAAGAACAAGTTCAAGTAACAAGTAATTGGGCAGTTGACTACTGTTGCATTGTTTTTAAGATTTCTCACCTTCCTAGCAACACAGAAAGACAGGGCATAAAATAAACATTCTTGTGCAGGTTCAACTTTATAAAATTAACACCAGAATCACTCTTCTCCACCTTTATGATAAGTAGTGATTGACTTTTGTCATTCTCGAGATGTTTTTACTGCCTATTCCCTTCAGTTTTTGCAACAGTTACTAAAATAAAATTTTTGTATGGCTACATTTTTACAATAGCATTACGTATAATACATATGTTATATATACATATTTATCTACAAACATATGTTTGTATAATATAATGTGATGTATGTGTGTGGATGTGTATATATAAATCACATTTTCTCACCTTGAAAGTTACATCCTCCTCTGCACACATTATTGTGATGGAAATTTAAAAAACTATTTTTTAACATACCTCATTTGTAATTATTTTATTCAGAAAAAAATTTAAATGACTTTTTCTTCTAATATATTGTTTTAGATAAAGAATTTTTTTAAATATTTCATCTTAGTTTCTTTTTTATAATAATCTATTTTTTAGATCAGTTTTAGTTAAAAGAAAAACGAGCAGAAATGCAGTATTTAAGTGAGGAAGAATGTTATACTAAGTTTTGGCCCTCTTAATGACCTAAATCAATTAGGCCATTGTTGTTTTCAAGTGTGCTTTAGAGTTTAAAGCAGGATTCCTCAAGCTTGGCAGTGTTGACTTTTGGGATTAGATAATTCTTTGTTGTAGGAAGAGGTCTTGCATTGCAGGATGTTTAACAGCATTTCTGGCCCCTACCAGCTAGATGCAAATAGTGTACCAGCCCCCTCCAAGCTGTGACTGCAAAATATGTCTTCATACATTGCCAAATACCCCCAGGGAAGCAAAACCGCCCTGGTCGAGAACAACTGATTTAGAAAATTGCAGCAACTTTCAACAATTTTTCATGAATTCTAAAACTATTGATTATATACCAGGATATTCTGGTTTAAATCAATATAATAAATACATTATTTCTCTAACTATTACCCTTAGATGAAATATTATTAGTACCAATGATATTTAATATGTAAACAAAGTAGTTTGGTCTTTGAACACTACATTGTTGCTTCTAGAAAAATGCTCAGTCTGTTGTTTGCATGCTAATTCATTTCAAGTTCATTAAATATTCTTTCAGAGAAGTAAAATGCCTAGGATCTCCAATTTGACATTCAAATTTATTTTTGAAGTGTTTATCTGTAATTAGAACTTATAAACCTCAAGCAACTCTTTTAATAACTGATAATAACTTTTAATAACTGATTGATAAATTCACATAGAGTTAAAATGCACATTAAATCTGAATGATTCTCGGGCTTTATCTAATTTGGTCAACCAAAATGAGGTGGCAGACAATTTAACAAGGCTTCCGGTTGGACAGTACACTGCTTGCTCTGCCTTCTCCAGTCTCCTTTACTGTGTCTGACGTTTTCTGCAGCAGTAAAGCCTCCTCCTTCAAGCATGCACGTCAAGGAATTAATAAACAGGCAAAAAATATTCCAAATCATCAGTCATGTATGTACGAGATTAAAGGATTAAAATAAATGGATATACTTTAAGAAGTGGCAAGAATTCTCCAACTTAAAACCTAAACAACCACTCCTACAGTTGCTACCAGAGAAAATCCTACGAGTAATATGTGTACAGAGAAAGCAGTTAAGCAAGCATACTGCAGAATGAACCCAGCTGTGTTCTCAGACTTGAGTGTTGAATCTTAGTTAGCAAGGCTGGATGAGTGAAAAACCGCTGCCTGCCTAGGCTAGAGGCCTTGTGCCTGGAACCAAAATAAACACCAGTGAGCGTCCTTGCTTCTTGGTTGCTTTTATTGCTTTTCCATCCAACAGAAAGACCAGGGGGAAAAAAATTCCAGCCAAAGAGAAGTAATAAAAATATATAAAAATTCAAGATTGATTATAGACTGCCTTCGTACCACACTACAAATTCACTCCTTACGAAAAGTGTCATTAACATTACAGCATGTCCCTGATTATGTCTAAGAACATCTTTTTTTTTTTTAATTTTCAATTGAAAGTCCATTTAGTCTCATATTGGTTCCTTAGGTTATTTCATGCAGGTTCCTCCTGGCGGTTATCTACAGATACAGCTCCTTCCATCCCGGTAACATAAAATTTGCTTGATCCAATTTTTACTAAGGAGTTAGAGAAAATTTTAAAAAGAGATGTGAATTTGAGGCAAGAATAATGTCCTTAGCTCGAGAAGACTGAGTTGCAAAAGAGGCTGGAGATTACAGGTAAAAGGATTACTTTGGAAGGCAAATAGGTGGTTAAACAAACAAACAAAAGACTTTCTGTTCTGCAGAGTAGAAGGTGGTCCCTCAGTCAGGCATGAGTGCAATCTTCCAGCTTGTTTAAGAAGTGCCAGATCGTACGTGGTGGCGTAGCCAAGGAAGAAGCCACCCCGATCTGTTCAGTCGCTTTTCCTATTTGAAGGGCGAGTTCATACACTGGGGAGAGGCACAGATGTTGCATGTATGTATTTGCCGGTTTACTTGGCTGAGCGTGGCCGAGATTGAGGCTGCTCTTTCCCCAGTGCAGAACTGAGACCAGGCAGTCAGGTTCTGTGGGGGTTCAAAGAGCATCAGAGGCGACGCATTTTCGTGTGTCTTAGATCCACAGTGGAAGCTCAGGACGTAGACTCCCTGGAGTTTTAGTCGAGCTCTTCAAAAGACTTCACTGAGTAGAGGAGAGAATTTAGATCCCTCTCAGGTGTTCTACTTGGCTTGTGTTATTAATACGGTTGCTTCTGATCAGCTTCTTGGGTAAGGACGAGGCAACTCTCTCGCTTCTCTTCATCTGTCCTTTCTGTGTTAATATTGGTCTTGAAAAAGCGCCGTTGGCATCTGGTTTGATTTTCTCTTAAGATGCAAGTTGCTCGACTGCTGGCTGGCGATGCCTGCTCATCCTTCTCCACCTTCAGTGCTCCGAAGCAGATAGCCTTGGTCCAGGATGCAAGGCTGTGGATGGGACCTTTCCCTCTGTGAATCTGCCCCTCGGCACTGCAAGATTAAGGGCTCCAGGGGTCCACAGAAAGCCCTAATAAAGTAACTTTTAAACATTAAAATTTTAATAATACCTGTTATTTCTACTTATAAGTTAATAGACTTTTTTTTTTTTTTGAATGACTAACTGTAAAAAACTTTCCCTCTGAGGTCCTCAAAGGAAAGAGCTGCTAAAAACTAGTCCCTGCGGGGGACGTGTTTTCTAGTTAGGGTCTTACCTCTTCTCATCTACCTCTCAGGGCTGCCTCAGCATCCCTAAGTGAGCAATTAGCACTCTCCCTGCTGGCTTGAAATAATGGGAATCTCAACTAAAAAAGGTTGACATTCGAGAACAGATTTTATTAGTTTTTAACCTTTCTTTTGAAAAGCTTTATTCTTTACTTGGCACTAGCCTGTAAAGAAATTCATCCCTCTCCTTTTTCAGTGTGCACACATACATACCCTACAGGACCAAAGAAAATTAAATTCATAATTATTTTTATCTGGGATGGGGCATCTGTTGCACAATTTAGTTCACTCTGGAACGTTCATGCTTTAATTTGAATACTTGTGTGAATAATAATTAAGTAAAATGTATGTCATACTTGACTCTCTTACTATGCAAAATTTGTATGAGGTTTTCATTTCAAAGTATCTTGCACACACTCAAAAACATTCCATTTATTTTATATATTAATATAAATGCAGAAAAATATATAATAATGAAACCAAAAATGATTCATTGTTTTCAAAAACTATTTGTTTACCTGAAATGTATTAATTTGTTAGTATACTTTAATTAACTAGAGAGACAGTACATCATTTACTCCCGCAATTAAAATTTTTTCCGAGCACTGATCCTGTACAGAAATTTATGCTGGGAAAATAATAAAATTGATCATTTGATTGTCAGCTAGGATTCTTCTGTTCGGCATCTTTCATTAAAATGTCATAGAATATATTTGTATTTCTGTTTACTTTCCTAATGTTTAATTAATCATTACTGTTTACTAACGTATTTATTGCAATATAACATACATTTAATATTTTTATAAAATAGATCCCAAAATATATGTTAGGAATTTAGGTTGCTGTGACATGTAACTATGTAGTCTTATTTAGAGTCTTTTCTTCAGCTGGTGTAGATGCTAATTTTGTTTCAGTAAAAACCTTAAAGCATGTAGTCTTCATTATAACCAATGAGGCACATATTATTATTATTATTATTAATATTATTATTATTATTATTATTATTATTATCCTTTTACAGATGTGGAAATTAATACACTGATGAACACAGATGCAAAAATACTCAACAGAATATTGGCAAACTGAATTCAACAATACATTACAAGGCTCATACACCATGTTCATGTCAGAGTCACTCTAGGGAAGGCAGTGATAGTTTAACATCACAAGTCGATCAGGTGAGTCAAGTGACACACCACACTGACAAAATGGAGAACAAAAGCCGTATGATCAGCTCGACAGAAGCAAAAAAAAACATTGAACAAAACACAACATTCATTTATGGTAATAAAATGGGTATAGAAAGAACATAATATATAATAAAGACCATACATGGCAAATATAATAATTATAATAAAGGCCACATATGACAAACCCACAGCTAACAGCATACTCAACACTGAGGAGCTGAAGCTTTTTTTCTAAGTTGAGGAACGAGAGTAGGAGGCCCACTGGGGCCATTTTCTTCAACAGATTGGAAGTCCTAGCCATAGAAAATGGGAAAGAAAAAGCAATAAAAGGCACTCAAATTGGAAAAGAAGTAGAACTGTCACTATTTGCAGATGACATTATCCTATATATAGAAAACCCTAAAGACTCCACCAAAAATTTTTTTTAGAAGTAATATCCAGATCTTGTAAGCTACTTCCGAAAGACTTGATTTTAGCTTCACATGCAGTGGAGGTTACAGGGAGGAGGCATTTTCTGTCGCCTGGCAGTGGGAGAGGAAATGTGACATAATTACATTCAATGAAAAAACAAAATGATAACAAGCCAGGGGCATGTGTGGGAAAACATATTTCAGGTGAGAAGGTGGTGGATTTGATGATGGAAATTGCAGTGGAAAGAAGGGAGACATATTGATGAGGTGGAATTTAGGAACTTAAAGATGTTAAGTTAGATGTAGGAAATGAGGGAGGAGCAGCAAAGGTGGGAAGCTTTGTAGTCAGGGCACAAAGAACAAAGAACAAGTTGGGATAGGCAGGGAAATAGCCTATTAAATAGCTGCATTTGAGGTATCTGAGTTATATTTAACTGAAGAGGCTGAGTATGCGTTTTGATGCATGAGTGTCTCTCCCTGCACACATATGTATTACAGGTAAGGTATTTTATGGTATAGGCTATTTTATTGCCATGGTGAAAATTGTAAATTAACATTAAGAACTCATCCTCTGGTTCATTTAGACCTGAGTTCTGATCACAAGTAAGTCAATCTGGCAAGTTACTCAAATTCTCATCTCTATGATGCTACGTCACACAGTACTTTACAGTGTTAAAGTAAGAATTGAAATAGATGCTGTAGGTAAAGTGCTTAAAGGATTTGGCATGAACTTTACAGTCAATGATAGTGATATTATTATGATTATGATTATTATTTTAAAGGAAAAAAAAACAAATTTAAGGCTTAGCAACTTACCAAAGGCATACAAACATTAAGTGGCAAAGCAAATACTTGAATTTACATCTGTCTGGAATTAGTGCTTGAATTCTAACTATTGTTCTGTTTTGGATTAATGCTATTACCAGAGATAAAGCCCTTGGAGGTAATATGGTTGCCCAGAAATGCATATGGAGTGAATGAATGAATGAATGAATAAGATGAGGTCCCAGGATAGAAATCTGAAGAAAACCAGAACTTGGGAGATGAGATGAGGAAAACAAAACACAAAGTAAAGTAATGTGGATCCAGACATGCATAAGGAAATTTCGAGTCTTCACAGATAAGAGGTGAAGAATGTTTCATGAGGAAGAAAGCAACATTAGTGTGAAAGGTGACTGAGATGGCAGGAAAGATAAGGTTTGAAAGATGTCTATTAAGGTTACACAAGGATATTGATAACTTGGGGGAAAATACTAGAAGAAATTTTAAAATGGGCACAAAATGCTTTCTGAATAATAACTCAGTACTTAAAAGCAATGCTATCCATTAGTTCAGAGACCAGGAGTTTTGTCAAGTAGGCATTCTTTAATTACAGTGGAGAGAGCGCACTCGAGACATGATTGTGCCCACGTTCAAGAGCAAGCGCAACAACAATTTTATTCACAAAAGCATTAAAATGCTAATGTTTCATCATTATTATAAAGCTTCTAATGAAAACCTGAAAATGAAATAACAAGACTTCATTCCAATGATAATGACTGAACCTAAAATGAGACACAGTGATATCACACTTCCAATTCATGTTTCTACAAATTAACATTACACTTTGGCAGCCCTTTACAGGAATCAAGTGGCTTAACAGGCTCCATTGTAATGGGCTGTGCGTGTTCAGAACTGCAGGTAACCATTTCACTACATTTAAACATGATTGTCAAAATGTAGAAAGCCCACTTATTTTCCAGCACTTACGTAAGGTTAGAGATTGGCATTCTTGGAGATGGAGATTATAATTTATTTAATGAATGTTCACAGCTTTGTTAGTCTTGGTACATTTCTGTCTTTGTTGCCTCCTCAAAGTTTATTTGCTCCTTACCCAAAGCTATTCTCTCTAGCGAAATATCATTGATTCTTCCCCACTAGAAATTTACATTTTGGATGAACACCTGTCCCTGTTCTCCAGTTTTCTGGCTGACTATGTTTCAGATATTTCTGTGAATCAGAACCCAGGACTGTTCTTGTGAAGATCATTTAGTATGAAGTTTTTTCAAAAGCTACTTGGCTGACTTACTTCTAAGCACATCCAGAGCTGCCATTCAAATGAGGTGCCCATTAGACAAAGCGGTGGCTGGTGTGGAGCTTCACAAAGGCAAAGAAAATGAACCAAACTGGCTCTACTTTAAAAAAATATTTTTCATATGTGAGTTTACAACAATTACAGTCATGGGAAGAGAAGATCCTTTGTATTTCTAAATAGTTTCAGAAGAATTTTGTATTTAGAAAATAAAAAGAAACGTCTGTCAAAAGTACTCAGAGAACCATGCCTTGAACCACGTGTACTGCACAACAGAGCAGATTCCTTGCCTGTTTCTCTGTATTAGGTTGTCTTTTGAGTTGGTTGATTATTGAGTCGTAAAGATTCCTTATACATTTTTGATATAATTCCCTTATCCTTATATGAATTGCAAGTGATTTCTTCCATTCTGCAAGTTGTATTTTTACTTTCTTCATTGTATTTCTGTACAAAATGTTTTAGATTTGATGAAGTTCAAGTTATCTACTTCTTTCTTGTCTCTTGTGCTTTAACTGCCATGTCTAAGAAATTATTGTCTAATCCAAGATCAGGAAGATTTTCTCCTATATTCTCACTTAGGATTTATGTAATTTTAGCTCATGTATTTAGCTCCATAATTCATTTTTTGTTGCTTTTTGTGTATGGTGCATGGCAAAGGTGCAACTTTATTTCTTTGCATAAAGATATGCACACATCCCAGGCAATTTGTTTAAAAGACTCTTTTCCCCATTGACTTATCTTGTTGGCACACATGACAAATAGCAATTGACCATAAATGTGAGGGTTTATTCAGAACTCTTAATTAATCTATGTATCCATCTTCATGTCATATTGAACCATATTGTCTCAATTACTGTAGCTTTATAGTAACTTCTGACAGTTTTTGTAATACATTTTTGCTGTAAATTTTGAAATAACGAAAGTTTTCTAAGTTTGTTTTTATTTTTCAAGATGGTTTTGGCTATTCTGGGTCTCCTACATTTCCATATGAATTTTAAGATTTGATTTGTCAGTTTCTGCAAAAAAGCCAGCTGAGAGTTTGATAGCAATCGAAACTCACTTTTGAAGTATCTTCACAGTACGCTAATTTATTTCTGAAGTACCATTACAGTAACGAAAATCTTTATTAACAGCCATGTGGTTAAAATTGCATAAGTTAAATATATGTATATTATTTTTAAAGTCTAGATTAAAAAGCACTCCTTCCATTTAAAACATACCAAAAACATGTGATGGCCAGATCATAAAATTTAATATTTTCATGTCTCCAGGCAGGACAAGTCCTAACTTGCTTAAATGCAAATGAATATGAAAGTTAATCAGTCTTTATTTTAAAGTCATAGGAGTAGTGCTTCCATCCAATTTTAATATGAAAATTAAAGTACAGTCCTACGTCAGTTAGAGAAGCCTGGTGTCCTGCTTGTGAGAACAGTTGTTTTATTTGTTGTGAGAGGCCTGAGAGTAGAAATTATTGGACTAGATTGAGGTGTTTACTGGTCACCCAGAGGAGCCCAAAAGTCTGTGGATATTTATTTCGAGCCACGTGCTCCTTCAGTTTGTTCTTTGGGCTGGTCCTTCTGCAGCTTCAGCACACCAGTCTGCACTTCTAGCTGCCGTTAAATCGGTGATTGTCCCATTACATTCCCTGGTCAGGACCAGCAGCATTAGAACAAAATGTGAAACAGCCCCAGGCCACATCTACTAAATTAGAAACTCTGGTGGGTGGTACCCTTCAATCTGTGTATTAACAAGCCCTTCAGATGGGGGCGGGGGGCGGGGGGCGGGTTTCACTCCAAGGGGACCTGAAGTTTGAAAACCTCTGGGTTTAAGAGATGGATATTCTCAGTTCATCATATCTGATTTAATACAGCTTTGCTTCCTTGTCTCATTTTCTCCCCTGGGTTCTGTGTTGAAAAAGGCATTTTCTTCTTCTGGTTAGCACCTTGTCCAACATCCCGCATGCCTTTATCTATGGTTAGTGTCTTATTTCTGAAGAGCCTTTGGTCAGGAGGGCTATTACACACCATGGTTATGGCTTAGTTAAACAGCTAAAACAATTTCTTGACCTTTAAAAAATGTTATCTGCTGTTACGCAGTTTCTGTTTGTGGTAAAATTTATTTCGTATTTATTCAATGCCAGGCATTAAAAGCAAAGACTTAATGTGCATATATACTCACGTGCACACACACATGTGCACAAACACACACAGAACACTGAATCTATAGGTGTGTGTATGTTAGACATATATACATATATGTATATAGAGATATGAATTAAGAAATTTACATACACATATACCCACATTATTTTAATCCTAATAATCACCTCAGGGGATAAAATTATTAATATCCCCATTAAACAAATGAAGACACTGAACAACAGAGAACTTACCCAAAACTGGATCTGTGAAGGGCCAGAGGGATTCAAACAAGGCAGCCTGGCTCCAGTTCCAGAGGCCTGCAGGTTACATTGCGCTGAATAAGCGGCACATGTTTGCTTTCCCCATTAGGCACGATGTAAAATGCCGGCACAGGAGATGTCTGTAGCAAATAAACTTGGATTCACAAACCATCCTGCAGCCATGTGGCACGCTGGTCCCCACCCCCAAGCCAGTGAGGATGCTCCTTGTGAAGGAAAAAACCCTACATATACAGTGAATACGCTTTTAGTAAAATATGGCCATGGTTGTATTTCTTACAGAATAGGATCAAAGTCAGATTAATAGTGACAGTATATCCCTCAGTGAAGATATACTGTAGGATCCTCAGAAGAAAATTCAAACCCGAGATGATAAAATGTCTTTTCCTTGCATGTTATAGGAGGAATGATGGTCAGCCATCTCTGGTGGGAAGAACGTTGCCTTAACTGCTAGACTTTCCTGATCAGAGCAGAGAAGAACCTCCTGGACAAAGGAAAGCCTGTTTCTGACTCCAGCCTGAGATGGCAGAGCAGCCAGACACAAGGAGAAACATAGCACAGGCATCTGCACCCCAACAGAGATGCTGCCAGCAAGGAGGAGTAGGGACAGTACGTACGGACTGGTTCATAGGAAGCACTAAACCGAGGTTGCCGCAAATAAACAAAACTGCATACTTTTCTTTTAAAAGAAAAGAAAGGCAAACTTTCTTTTAAAAAAGTCAAAAGACTCCTGTTTTCACTGTCTCACTGTGACCGAAGGAGAAATCTAGAGACGTGGAATTGTGAGAGCAAGTCACAGGATCCGTCCGTCAGTACATGGGACAAAGAGAGAAATACTGTCCCAGCTGTGCTCCTCTGAATCTGGGATGCTTTGGGATGCTTGCCTAAACCCTGCAATAGAAGCCCAGCTCTGTGTGTTCATTCTTGGTCTTGGAAAGTGGTCCAGGGATTTCTCTACATCTTCTGCAGGCACAATATGCCCTCTACTTTTCCAATTTTAGATGAAAAGTTCTGTGAATACGGGAAGTACCACATTCTGTAACATGTAAAACACTAAGGCAAACTCTTTTTAATTCAAAATTTATTTCCTAATAATCTATTGCACCACCAAAAAAACGCACATATATATATATTATATATATATGGTATTTCAGGGAGAAACTTTTAAATGCAAATGGCATTGTGCAATTTTCTATATCATAATTTAAGAATTATTATATATGAGTTGCTCTTCTAGGTAATTTTTAGCTTTTGAGAGAGAAGAAAAATTTTATTACATGGAGAGGAATTCAGTAGAATGGGAATGACAGGGCTTACTTTGCAATATTCTGAATTTTACTTGGCTGACCAATTATTTTACCCTATAACTGTCCTTAAAGTAGCTCTGCTTAATGCTGATACATTTAAAATTATTATTAAAAGTAAATGTATTATCTGGAGAACATTATTCACATGCATATGCAAAGGGGAACATACTAAGGAACAAAACACAGCATCTAGACCTACATTAATACTATTTTTAATTTCTTATCAAAAATTCTAATCCTTATTTTTCTCCTAGGTGAACAAAATTTTCATGTAAATCCAAGACTAATCTTTTAGCTTTTACCTGAGAATAGCTAATAGCTCATTTGTCTATATTTTAAAAGTTGCTTTCAAAATTATGATTGTGCTCTACACTACTTAAAAATTTGGCTCCACATTTTTGGAAATTATTCCTAGTGTTTACTGAGTAGAGTTTGCTTAAAAATAGCTATGGACCATTGCAAACACTTTCTCTCAGCTGAAACCAGATAAGGAATTTACAGATTTTAAGTAATTATAATATTCACAAATGTAATGAAATTTGAGTGCGAGAATGAAGGTATTTCATAAATTGAATGTTTTAGAATGAAGAAGCTTATTGAATAAAATAAAGAAGGAATTGGTATTTATTAGATGTCATAGCAGATGGTACATATTCTATATCAGTTGTTTTGCAATCACAACCTTTCTGTGATTTAGAGATTATGTTTAATTTTTCTCAAGGAAGAAAGCAACACACCTAGTAACTGTGTTCCTCTGTCTATGATCCACGGCAGTTTGCTTTCCTTTTTGAAACATACATTCAAAGTAATAAAAATAATAAATATTTTACTGAAATTAAGAAGTTCAACTTAATATAGAATTTGAGCCTTTGGACAGATTACTTGGAACTTGATCAATCCTGTGAAATAATATATAATTTTCGAGGAAAAGTATAGTTGTTACACCTTCAAAAGTACAGAACAAGAATAGATTAGTTGATCTCTGCTTTCATTGGCTTGCATTGTCATAATGCATGGTAACATATATTTTCAATAAGTCCCAGACTTTAAAGATCAAGTTGTAGGAGAATTAGATACATTAAAAGGGTCCTTGCTTGTAAAGTAACCAATTAAAAAAGTCTTTTGTATTTACTCTGGGGAATTGTGTTGACGTCATAAAAACAAGTAAGCATATTGAACACCTATGAAAAATATCTTCGTCTAAGAATCATGTCACTATTTTTATTTCTATACTATTTGAGAAACAATCACATACTGTGGTCTTGTATATTTTATAAATCAGATCTACAAGAGTCCAGGATGTATGTTCAAGCTCAAAAGAGATGTAAAGTACTGAAAAAGGAAAAGGAAAGTTATTGAAGTTGTTATTAAACCTTGGTTTTGCATGTAGAATACTGTAAATTTGTCTTTGTATATCCTTGTGCATTTGGCAGAGAGAAAGCTAGATGGATAAGATTTCCTCTTAACTAAAATAGATAAATCAGTATATTTTATATCAATACCTTCTCAGAAATTTATATAATTTATATTTTTAAATAACATAAAAAAGTCAACTTATAGTATTGAACAAGGAAAACTCAAGAATTAAGAGAGGCATTACACAATGATAAAAGAATAAATACTCCAAGAGGCAAAGAGTGACAGAAATAAACAAAGAGACAAACAAATCTATCATTAGAATTGGAGACTTCAAACCCCCTTTTATTAACTTATATATTAGTTCTCATTAATTTATTTTGTTTTCATTTCCATTACTCTAAGAGATGGAGCCAAAAAAATACTGCTTCAATTTATGTCAGAGATTTTGCCTATGTTTTCCTCTAGGAGTTTTATAGTATCTGGTGTTACATTCAGGTCTTTAATCTATTTTGAGCTTATTTTTGTATATGATGTTAGAGAATGTTCCAATTTCATTCTTTTACATGTAGCTGTCCAGTCTTCCCGGCACCACTTATTGAAGAGAACATCTTTTATCCTTTGTGTATTCTTGCCCTCTTTGTTGTAGATTAATTGACCATAGGTGTGGGGGCTTTTTCTGGGCTTTCTATCCTGTTTTATTGATCTATATGTCTGGTTTTGTGCCAGCACCATACTGTTTTGATTACTGTAGCTTTGTAGTTTGAAGTCAGGGAGCATGATTTCCTCCAGCTCCCTTCTTCTTTCTCGAGATTGTTTTGGCCATTCAGGATCTTTCATGTGTTCATACAATTTTTTGTTCCAGTTCTGTGAAAAATGATAATTTGATTTAATTTGTTCTAAAATAAGATATGTATTTTTAAATGAATTTCTCAAATAGCATCTCTTGTAATATATTTACAGTTCTTTAAGTTTGTAACTCAATGTAACTTCCCTGACATTTTAGCTTTTAGAAATTTAACAATTATTACATTTTTGTTGAAACTATTCAATCTCCCCAAAACAAATTTTTTACACTGAAAGTTATTTTTATGCTAACTTATTCTTTTAATGAGAGTCATTTTATTTATTCTTTTAAATTTTTTAAACACTTTTATATTGAGTTATAGTCATTTTACAATGTTGTGTCAAACTCCAGTGTAGAGCACAATTTTTCAGCTATCCATGAGCATACATATATTCATTGTCACATTTTTTCTCTGTGAGCTACCACAAGATCTTATATATAACTCCCTGTGCTATACAGTATAATCTTGTTTATCTATTCTGCATATGTCTGTCAGTATCTACAGATTTTGAACTCCCAGTCTATCCCTTCCTACCCACATCCCCTTTGGCAACCACAAATTTGTATTCTATGTCTATGAGTCTGTTTCTGTTTTGTGTTTATGTTCTTTATTTTATTTTATTTTTTAGATTCCACATATGAGCGGTCAATGAGGATTATTTTAAATAGGATTCATTCAATAATGTTGGTGAAATTTCACTAGTAAGCAGTTTAAACATATATGGTACATAATGAAAATGTAAGTCAATGAGTATTTTAGAACTACATAGTCTGTTGACTAATGATCAATTTTTTAATCATCTAGAAATTAATAAAATGCCACAGATTATGAGACTGTTGAATCAGCATTCTTAATATTATTCAGTTCAATATCTATTATAAAGTTCCTTTAATAGTTACACTACAGCACATTTCAAAGTGCAATAAATAAAATGAAAGAGCCTTTTATGTGACTTAGACTAAAACAGGAATTCTCCTAGAACTTCATGAAAATATTTCAGTCTGAGTTTAAAACACACATATGTAAAACTTTCCACTTTTTAAACTTATACTTAGTGAGGTTACTTTTTATATTTTTGTTTATTTTTTTTCATATAAGCTGCTAGAGCACTCAGGAAAGCAATTGACATAGAAAATAGACAACTTGTTTACTGCAAGTTGCAGTGCTCAAGTAAATGGCGAGCACTCTTTGAATCACAATTCTAGCCTTGTGGTTTATTTAATTGGAAATTGTACAAATATAATAAGCACTCTAATTTATTATTTTCTATGGTTGATTTTATGTGCTACTATACATACACACAATTTGCATAATGCAGGCCATTTGAACTTGGATGTTCATGATAAATGAGGCTTTTTTTTTGCTATTTTCACACTGTTTTTAAACATAGGCTAACTGTGTATAATAAAGGACCTTTAAAAATTATCTATCCAATTACATAGCTTTTCCAATATTATTCAGTTAAACATTTCAGAGTTTCTAATATTATTTCCTATTTTACATGTGGGTTAATTAAAAATATGTTTTGAATCTTCTAAATATGAAAATTTCCTAGTTACTATTTTATTAAATGCATCATTATCAGATAACATACTATATATATATATATGACTTTTTCCCCATGAAACTAATCTGTTGCTCACAAAATCATCATTTTCTATAAATGCTTCATTAAAGAAAAAATCCAACATATCCTTCATTGCCTGAGATGAAAAAAATAACTTCAAAATTATTGTGTTGTAATTTTCATTTGTAATTTTTGACCAATACCCTGTGAGTAAACATTAATAGTCTGGTTAATCTGGAGGCTGAACCTGATTCCTCATTCACATTAACAATGATTTGTGTGTTTTAACACACACAAAAAAGAATATATGATTTTTTTTTGTTTAAACTGAAGTAAAACACACACACACACACATATATATATATATATATATATATATAAATTTATATATATATATATATATATATATATATATATATATATATAAAGTATACCCTGACAGTGTTTGCAAACTGTATTCCTTGCCAAGGCCATGTCTTATTATCACTTTGAAAATAATTTAAAATAACCAGTTTGATAATGACACTTCAGCTACCTTTCATATGGTCTCAAGTAGAAATAATAGTATTCCTTTAGCTTCTGTTGTTTAATTACTTTAAGAGAAGAAAGTCACAAAATCCAGCTAATAAAAAGCAGGCTATTTGTGGATCATGTGTGTTAGCGCTAAGGATCAGTGATGCAGAATTTCCAATGATGAACTCATCTCCACTGACCAGCTCTTCTCCATGGCTAGATGGTGAGCCTTCTTTTCCTACTGGCACATTCTTCTGTTACCTGTTCCAGGTCACTCCTCAGCCTAATTATTTTTTGTGCAAGTAATGAAGATAGTCAAGATTTTATCTTTTATAGTGAAATACATTGTATTTTCAGCAAGTATCCTCAAAAAAAGAATTTTCATGCTTGTCTTCTCTATTTATGTAGATCCATAATGATTCCATCACTTTTATTAGTGCTCTTAGTTATTTTTTAACTCAGAAAACTTTCCAACCTACAGTTGGAGCCCATATTCTTCAGGAATATTTTTTGGTCTTTGTTACGGTCACAGAAGAAGCAGAAGACCTGGTTCTAATCAGCTGGCTGAATTGTGCAGAACATTAAGCAGTCATGAAAAATGTATGCGGACATACTCTGGACATTAGCATAGGGACGGCTTATTTATAACTTGTATATCAGGTAAAAGATGGCTCACTTGAGTTGTTGGCTGTGATGCAATTCCTGGGGGAAAAAGTAAACATGTTTCATCCTCTAAACTTATAAACATATTTAACTGTTCATTAGGCAACCACGTTATTGGTAAGTTTGTAAGTTGCTTTGATACAGATATGACTATATTTCTCATAAGAGGAAAAACACCTGCTAGTGCTTAAGATATAAGAGGTTAACATCTCTTGTTCTCACCTTTGTTGGATGGAACTCTGAAGGCACTGGTAAGAATGATGTAGCCCTGGACTCACAGAATGTAAAGTCATGTCTAAACCATTCAGTCATCAGGATAGGACAGTGTGCCTCACCAGCATCCAAACCCACAGTATCAGTTTCTCTGTGTTTCCCTGGAGTGCACTGAGCTGGCTATGGACCATTTCACGTGTGCCATAAGGTCACTGTAACCCCATCACTCTCTTTGGGATAAAGAACATTTATGAGCCAAGTGTCACTTTGTTGCACAGGCTAGGAATAAAGAGCAGTCAGAAGCGTTAGATGGACCATCAAAACCTAGGGAAAAGGCAGTGCTTGTCTGTCCTCTGTTGGTTTGTAAAGTCATTTACTGGTGCTCAGGGTAGTTATGCTGCCATATTAAGTACGTAGCTCTTTGACCACTTGATGGAAGAGATGATCTGAACAGCATCTTTAATATAAATATGTATATCATAAGTAATAAATGGTTTGTGATTTTCCTAGTTGCCCCTTTCAGTCGGCACCCTTGAATTTCATCTTTTCTCTATTTTGAACCAAAGCCTAAATTTAAAATTTTTATACAGATATAATAAATGCCAGTTGGCCAAAATAAAACAAAATGCTGAACCTGATCTGGCGGCAGTGATCGGGGAACTGAAAACCTCCCTCTGCTGCTCCCTCTTCCTCCCACTTGCTTCACTCTTAATGAACTGTTTCCAGGGGGCTCAGATTTCAGCTCTAGGCCCCTGACTGAAATGTTCTTTCGCCTTCCAATCTGAGGTAACCGACAAACTGTAGATTTTCTTCCTGTCAGCTATTATTAAGAACAGAAAGCACCCTTAATGGGCTTCAAGGAGGAAAGAACGAAGGTTTTTCTCTTCTGTCTTCTGGAGTGACGAGCTTTACTGCTGGAAAGAGGGAAAGTCCCATCTGGAGGGAAGGAGGGCTTCTGAGGGCCCTTAGCTCCTCACATTACATAAAACGAGTGCTGCAAGTCACAGGATGTGAGTCAGTAACTTCATGAAGATAAAATAAGGATAATATGTACTTTTCAAAAGTGGCATCATACATATTAAGTTATTTGAAATCTTAAAAAGAACGGGAATTATAAGGACTGCATGCCTTCTGATCACTTATTTGACTGTTGCATTTTATTTTTAATTCTATGTTTTAAGAGTTGTATTAACTTCCCTTTCATACAAGAATAAGTTACAGTTGGAAAATTAATCTAGATTTCCACATAGCCAGATTTTCACATATTTTAGGTTGAACCATAGCACCTTCCCATTTTTTAGGGTCAAAAGTGGTAGACAACCGGCAATTTTATATTGCTTAACTTATAAAATGTATATAAACATCTGAATATTGACATCATTGTCATACACTCAAAATGCAGTTATCTGTTTATTCCAGCTTTGCCACCAAGCCTATATGTAATTCTAGAAATAAAGCAACATAATATTTCACATCTTCTATAAGCACTAAAATATATGTAGTTGCACGGCTCTGGTGTCATTGTGAAAAAGCAGAATTGACATTATACTGTCTACTTAAGTCCTTTTCAAGATATTTTGCAGCACTGATCTATTGAAGCAGCCTGACCAACTTCTAAATAGCCACATTTTTATCTCAATATATGAACCATCAAGTCAGCAGCCAAAATCTATCTTTGAATACGAAATCAGGTTGCTGAAGATTTGCCGTGGTCTATAATCTAAAATGTGCTGGTGGCTCTAAGTACTGATTTGTTAGACTTAATTTAAACACAAACACACAAACACACACACACACCAGCTTGTCTAACCAGATCCTGGCTGGAATAATTTCTAAAACAAACAAAAGTAAATGCTCGCCAGTTATATAACTATACTTACAATAAAAATGACATGATAACTTTCTGTATCAGGAAGAAAAAGAATAACAGGAATAGATATAAACCACCTTGTATAAGGCAATTCTTATGTGTATTTCACAAATATAGATTTTATGGATCAAATTGTGTTCCATAAAAATTGGTTTCACTAAAGAAATTTAAACCTCTATATTCTTGTGGCCATATTATCAGGCCATGTTGTTGAAGGCAAGAAAAATATTCCGTAAACTAGTGAAAGCTATATTGAAGCCAAATCTTTTGATATACCTTAAGACTAAATCCATAGAAATGGGAATATATTTATACCAGAATTTTCTGAAATCTTATGCTAATTAAAGGGACAGGTAGAAATAGCCAGGAATGATTTTTGTGACACACTCAAAGTATAGCAGTGTAAAAATTGATTTCATTTACAAAATTAAATATTAGTATATATAATTTTCAGATGACTCATAGTCCTACTAAAATCAATCACTGTTGGAAAATAAAATAAGGAACATTGCACAAATCTGAGTTGACAAAAGTAAGAGCAATGTAGTGATAAAGACATCACTAGTGTCTGCTTCCTGGGAAAGGTACGGGCCAGCAAAAGGGTCATGTGAACTGGCCCATGAATAAGATGTGCACCAGGATGTTTCTAGGCATTTTATTTGGAGCCCTCAGGAAAGTTAAGATTCATCCAAAATGAGAAGACCTGACAAAAGAAGAGGACGTTTTTGTCCATGAGCTTTTGCATGTAGCTAATTAACTCATCTGTCATCAACAGCACAGAACTAAAAAGTCAGCTAAAGGCAAATACTTTTATTTCACTCCGTTTCACTTGCCTTCTTGTTTTCTGTTCATATCCTCCTGGCTCCTGAGCTTCTCTTTTAAGCTCCGTTTCTTAAGATCCACCCAGACCCATCCCTACCTCCTTATTAGGAGACTGAACAGTATTTGAAATCCCTATCAGCTAGAAATCTGATGTACAAGCACCATGAATTATAATAATTTGAGGATGAGATGAGAGACTCGATATTACAAACTCTTGAACGGTATTTTACATAAATTATATCATGGACTCCTCACAACATCCCTAGGATGCAGGTATTATTTTTATAGACAAGGAAGCTACAGCTCGAAGTTACTTTCCCGATGGGCGTCCAGTCTGCCACCAAATACTCTCTGTTCCATGTTTAGCACAAAATCTAGAATCAGAACATTTCTCTAGCACCCCCACCTTGGTCAAAGCCGACACAGGATGCTCACCTGGACCACGCCAGGATCCTGCCGCTTCTGCCCCCGTCCCATACTGTCTGTTAGAGACATAACAGAACATTCTACAATAAATTCAGGAGTGTCACAGATCCATGCAAAAATCCTCATATGGCTTCCCCTTTCACTCGAAGAAAAATACAAAAACCTTATCATCAGCACAAGGCTGTGTATGAGTTTTACCTCCACACCGTCCCTAGAACATTCTGATCCAGGCTCCGTCTCAAACAAACTCCTTCAAGGCCTGATCTTTGCAAGCACTATTCCCTCTGCAGTGGGAAGTGTTTTTCTCAGATATCCCTAAGGCAAAATACTTTGTTTCTTATGAGATTCTGATCAAAGGTTACCCGGCCAGGCAGGCCTTGCCTAGCTCTCTGTACGAAGCAGAAACCCCAGGCCGTTCTCTGGCTTTCTGTATCCCTTTTATGTTTTTTTTTTCTTCTTTTCCTCAGTAGCTTTTATTTATTACCAGTTGTGTATTTGATGTACTTGTTTATTCACTGCATGTCCTCCTGCCTAGAATGTAAATTTCATGAGGGCTGAGACGATCTCATTCACTGCTGCATCCCCAGGGCCTGGCGTGCTTCGTGCCCACAGTAGGTGCACAGTGCACAGTTGCTGAATTCATCTATGAGCCCACTCCACGCCAGACGCTCAGTCTAAGGTAGTCACGGTGAGATCTTCTCCTAGGTTGAGAATGCTTTGTGACATCAATATAGCCAATATTGTGTTAACAGGAGGTCCCTGGGGGCTCTGGGAAATTTTTCCTAGTCCTCAGATATCGAGACCTCAGAAGAGACTCCCTTGCACCTTTACTTTCTCTTTGTGAAAAGCGAGGTCTGGACCTGCAGCGGCCACCGTGTTAAAGGCCTGCACATGCTGTGAATTATGTGGATGTCAGAGAGGAGCGGTGGAGAGGATCTGAAAGAAAGTGTCACTTTTGAGCTCCCTGTCAGTCACGGTGTGGGACACCCGATCTCCAGGCTTCTTGATACATGAGATGACGTATGTCCTCACTGTTCATACTTGAGTTAGAGCTCCTTTATTTGTGGCCAAAGCACGGTTCCCCTGTCGTAAAAGGTGGAATGCAGCCCTTGGATCAGAGCCACAGTGACTTGTTTTGGCCAATGAGAGCACGTTGTGACCAAAGCAGGAAGTTACAAAACACTGGAGAAGTGAATTGGGGCTTTCTGCTGACCACCTTTGGAACTCTGTAACAGCTAGTAGTGAACAAACCCAGACTGAGCTCCTCAGTGATGAGAGACACACCGTCACGACCACTGATCAGCTGACAGCCAACTGCCAAAAATAAAACTGAGCCACTGACCGCTTCCCGACTGCCAGTGCAGCGAAGAGTCAGGTGAAGCCCAGCAGAGGCACCACTCAGCTGAACGAAAGCTGAATTGCTGACCTGCAGGACTGCGAGCTAAACGGGGTGTTATTTACACCACTAGGTACTGGCGTGTATCTGACATGTAGATACATCAGCACCTTACCTGATACATAAAGTGACAAAACAGAGTTTGTTTACTCACACAACTAGTCTATCCACCTGAGCAATTCTAACAGTATTCGTGGTGTCAGTAATTTCATATTCCAAACCTAGATATCTAGAAAATAGTGCATTTAAAAAGGGGTGTCTGGGGAGTAATGAAAAAGACTGAAGCAGGCATGTTCTTGCTGGAGACGTGTAGACGCCGGTTGTCATACTGCACTGCGATAATCTGTCACAAATAACAGTATGATGAAATGCTGTAAATGCCACAAATAACAACACGATGAAAGCTTAGAAATAACAGATCTTAGAAATATTTCTCTTCCCAATTTGTATTTCTTAGGAATCTTTCTCTCATTAGAGACATTTCTCATGGCACATTCAGCCCAGTGGCCCCGGCCCACAATGTCTCCATTTCCCTGGTGCATTAGAACCAGTTCTTACAGGTGAGGTGGCATCCTGGAACAGGCGCCACCTATCTGCCTAAGCGTTTGTCACTTGGTGAACTTGCTGACATGCAACAGAATTACAAAGACGAACCCGGATTCTCTGGAGTAAGGGATGAGTTGCCGCTCAGCGCGCGGGTCTCCCTTCCTCAGGGTGGGCCGACCTGCGCGGTGATGCACGCCCGCGACGCGCCCGCCTCCGCCACCCCAGTCCTGACGCTCCTGTCTGACTGGCTCTGGGCAGGCTGGTGCTCCAGTCCGACTAAACGTGGATGACTGCGCTCTGTAGTTGCTCAGGTTAAATTTCTGTTCTTAAGATTTCGTCTTAGACGTCTATAACTTTTCTTCCCCTACTTCGGAATATGTCATACAGAGTATCTGGCTCGGCTCACAACCTATCAGTGGCCTGGCTCTTTAGATACTCATCCTGGGGAAGTCTGGATATTTTACTATTTAATTAAACATCGCTTCTTCTGGATTTTCCAATAATAAGTATGTCACAGCAATAGGTTCTCTAGAATCAATGGAAAATACTTTAAAAAACCCCAAATATACATGTTTGCAGTCAATTACAAGTATCAATATAGCAAAAATGAGATCGCTGACTTCGGTTTTAGTTCTTGATCATTTTGTACAGTTTTTTAAAATTTTATGGAAATCATTTTAATTTTTTGAGCCTCAATTGTCTCATCTATAAAATAGGAATTAAAACAGGTACAAGAGTCTTCATTCCAAGTTCTGTATGTGGGAGCTGGGCAGGGAGGGAAGCAAGCCCCACTTCGAGGCCTCACTCTGGCACTTCTGGCAGAGAGAGCAGGGTAAGAAATCATTCATTCAAGCAGTGTATTCCTTCTGCGAAAGAATCCTAACCTGGAAAGTAAATTTTAGAAGAAAAGTTATTTTGCTGCTGAGAACTAGAGATTAACAAAAAGACGTAAATAAATACACACACATACATCTCCATAAAAATAGCCCTCAAGCATCTCCACAATTGCATCCTACTTTCAGCGACTAGAAACAATGTAAAATTGATGGAACAAGAAATAGAACAATGGGACCGCATGAAAAAGGAGCTAGAAGGCCTATTAAAACTACAAAGAAATAATGATACAAAAAGTAGCCGTCATTAGATAAGACGTTGAATTAACATCGCCTTCAAAAAATAAACGAAGAGTCCTGAGATAAATGAAGCCAAAATTTACAAAACAAAAGACCCTCTAATGCTAGGTCCTGTTATAAAGAAATGAAGTGAGGAAAGAATTACAAAATTAAAACGTTGTGAAGAACTTACTGGACTGTGTGATTAAAGAAAGGATCCTACAGTATTCTGGGCAGTGAACCAAGGCATCAAACAAAATAAAATAATACAAACAACACGTTAAGCAAAACAAAACCGAACCTGTATGCCTGTTGTCAGATTCCTATTCTAAAATCCTATGTAACAGAAGACAGGGGGATAGCCACACAGTTGTAAGAGAAAATAAATATAACCTTAGACTATATCAAATTGTTTTCATGTATTAGACTATCTAAAGGCATTTGCAGATATACCAGCAATAAGGCGCAGGTCCACAAGCCAATAGCCAAACCTACCCACCAGCATTCTTCTCTATACATAGTTCTTTGATTTCTTGCTTTTGTGTTATGCGTTATTCTCTCTCCCGCAGCCCCAGTGACCCCCCGCCCCACTTCATTTCTAGTTTGCTTACTAGTTTAACTTCCCTTCAATTGTTTGCCAAGCGTAGCCAATAAAACTTAACACACTATGAGTTTAGTAAGTTCACAAATTGCCTTCCGTACGACCACAGGTGATAGTTTCACTGAATGTTTTACAACCATGTAATAGAAGCGTCCTTCATTCCTGCAGTTGCCTCACCAGCTCACTGCTGGGCACCTAAACCAGTTCTCTGGTTATTTTAGGTCTGTGCTGTGACCACATCTAACTTCTTGATCTCAATTTCTGGGTCATTCCAAGTGGGCTCGAGGCCACATTATGACAGCCATGGGTCCTAGGACTTCTGTGCCCTCTTCTTTCATAAAAACATTTATTACTCTATTTCATGACTGCATAGACAGACACATGAATATAATGTTGACTTGATTATACCCATTTTTCTTCTGCTTTAAAAGAAATTAAAACATTTTTCCCAGTCCCTAACACTACAATGGGTCTCAGGCATTGTGCCCACCATGCTTCATGGGTGAGTCATCTTTGAATGAACTAGATTGTAATATAATAGCAAAAGAAATCCCAATTTTCCAGGAACTTAAGAAAAGTGTACTTACTTCTTGGTGATGTTACATGTCCGTGTGCACCAGGCAGGGGCTGGTAGGTAATGTTCTCACTGTGGAGCTGCCATTTTCTTAAATACTTCCTGTCACTGTGGCAGAGAAAGACTGAGACCAGAACAAATTTCCTGCTGTCCCCAATTTTTTTTGAGTAGGAAACAGACTGAGGACTCCATCCACAACAGAAGCCATTTCTTTATGTTGAAACTCACCATTTTTGTCTCTCTGCCCATTTCTCCATGATTTGCCACCAGTGACAGTGGAAATTAATCACTTGGTATCCCTTAGAGGGAGTCTCAATGGGATTTCATCTTTATTGCCCTGGATTACATTTGAGATATGAGTTTTCTACACCCAAACTAGTTTAAACCACTTGCCACTTGGTTCAGTTGAAGCTAAAAGTCAAACGCCAGAGTCATAATACCATTGCCAGCCTCTGTTGTAACTAGGAAATTGTCCTGATTTCCAAAACATCTCAAACTTAGTGTCTTTTTTTTAACAAGTGATGATTTTTTTTTCTGTGCATAAATAAGCATGATTTTTTTCCTTCCTAAATGTTCTCTTCCCTCTTTATTGACATACATTAATTTTTATTTTTATATTTTTTTATTTTCTTATTCTAACTTCTTTTATAAACAATCAATTATAGTGAAACAAATGCTATACTATATTGTGATTGGTTGTTCTCTTGTTTCTTGTTCTTCATAAACTGTGAGGGTTTACAATTTACTAATTTATATTTCTGTTTCTATTACAGCATTAGAATATAATATTTTGAATTAAATTTGAACAAGAGATCCAGAAATTATCTTTTATTTAAAAGGCTCATTTTGTATCTATATATCCTGTGGCAAGTCCCATTAAATTTGATTCAGTTTACAATGAAAAAAAAAAAAAAAAGAACACCTGAGCTGTAGTCCTTTCTAGACCTAACACTTAACAAAGTTTATATTCTCTTACTTTTCCTAACTCATCTTGGGCCCCTATATCCTATTTCAACTCATATCCCACTATGTAATGCAGTTCACTGCTCTGAGAACATCCCATGGTTTTATATGTGGTTGTGCCTTTAACATAAGTTGTTATTCTGCGTGGATTACTTTCCCCCCTTGTCTTCCTGATGAGGTCAAATACTATTTCAAATATTATCTCAGTATGAGGACTTCCCAGCGAGTTCTCTGCTTTCCTGCATAGCTTTACACATACCTCTGTTATATAATTTAATATATTAAACTGTTATTGGTTTATATGCTTTGTGTTTCATTAGGATCACATAGAAAACAAGACTGGGGATGCAGAGCGTTCACTTTTGTATTCTAAATACTGTGTTCAGTGCGTTTCAAATTGTATGTGTACAATAATATATATTGATGCAATCAGTCTGTGACCATATGGAAAGACAGGACAAAGTAAAGAATTGTGTGTGCACAGAATTGTGTACACATACACACATGTCAGATAATTCTGACTATCTGGGAATATTCCTCTTCTAAAATGCCCTGTTTAAACACCATATCTGAGCACATCAAACCCAAAGGAGAAGAGGCTGTGAAGGGTCATATATTGATGAAAAAGTAGGTATCAAGGTGCTTAGAGGGAAGAAATAATCGATAAGAAAATCACCTTGTCAAAACCAGTGCCAGTAATGCAATCTGAGTCACCCCCTCTGAGCCGCAATCTCCTAATTACTCTCCCCTCAGTTCTCCATCCCCACCCCAGCGTGGGTAACCATTATTCTATGTCTAAAACTATAGACTAGTTTTGCCTGGTTCTGAACGTTTATAAATGGAATCCTGCAGAGTTCATTTATTCTGCGCCATGTCTAAAGGAATTTTATCATTTTATTTTTCTAATTCTTTATTATTGTTCTATTCTATTATCTTCATATAGTACAACGTACCTGTTCTATAATTGATAGGTCTTCAGGTCATTTGCAGATTGGAGCTACTAGAAATAGTGTTGTTAACTATGCCTTGTGGTGAACACATTCTGTCAAGTGAAATGGCTAGTCCGAGGGCAGAGTCACAGAATTGTCAAGCATGTGGCAGCAATGCCTAAGGCCCGTGTGTCTTATACGGCTTTTTTTTTTTTTTTAAACTTGGCAAGGAAACTTGTATGATAACAAGCTAGTCATTGCCTTCCTGAGTTGCATGAGACACGTGGGTGTTTCCTTTTCTGTGTCCTGTTAAGATTTCTTTTAGTAGTGATCAGGAGGCTTTACAGTTTTCAAAGCCAAAGGTTGAAATTTCATTCATGGCCACTCAGGGTGAAAAGCCAAACCAAGCAGCTCAAAATTTACAATAGGAAATGAAAAGGGAAAAACAGGATGACTAAGAGATGGACATATATTGTAGAAAATTATTGATTAGAAACCATACTGGGATCAGCCAATGTTAGGTTAAATGGACACCATTGCTTTGGGATGAGTAAGAAAATAACGTGAAGAAAGTCTTACCTTATCAGGATAAATTAAAGAGGAGAGATAGAGGCAGTTAGAAAAGCTCCTCAACTGTTTAAAATGAACAGTTACTCAGACCAGAAGTGAGGAATGGATGTAGAATGTGCCTGTGTGTGTGTGTGTGTTGTGGGCACCTAGAACTAACACGCAATACACAGTGTGAAGGAAGACTTGACAAGACATGACAACTGATTGTACGTCTCCACAAAGAAGGACACAACAGGAATTGTGTGGGCTCCTGGGTGGTACACACTGGACATTCAAGAGAGGTTGTTTGTTTCACAGGAAGTGAACTGGTTTCAGACACACTGAATTTTGTCTCATCCTAACATCTCAAATTGAAACCGATTAACAACCCAAACGGAACTGTGGCCTTGACAAGTAGACTGAGCTGATGGCAAAAGGAATAAATAGCAAGAGAATACGTGAGGACTCTCAAGACACTTCTGTTTAATTTTAAATAAAGTTTAAAATGATTGGATAATAATTTCACAGATTTTCAAAGAATGTTCTTCCCTTGAGGCTGATTTGTAGACTCACTGGTTTAATCATATTACATGTTGAGCAAGTTAATATATAAACAGCATTCCAGGAAGATTTCAAAGCTCTCTGGCTTAAATTTCTAGCAAATAATTGCCAGAATGCAATTAGAGCCTACACACTTCAACTCTGAAGTCTGAAGTCAGAAATGTGTAAATGTGTTTAGTTTAAATTAGCTATAGGATGTCAGGACTGGGTGGATGATTGAATTCTTTCTAAACTAACTTAATGTTACATTCATTTTTCTGTATCCTACATTTAAGCCTAAGGCCAATTTTATGTAAATATGTGTATAAAATGAAACACTTATTTTTATAGCTTTAACCTTTTATTCCCCAATTTTATAATAGTTCATATAATTATCTTTCTACAGGCGCTAATAATATATTTGGAATTCAAATGTCATTTCCCTATGAATTATTAATTGTAATTTCATCTTTTTATATGAAATAAACACTTCATGCTAGCATTCTAACCAAAATAATTGGCATTAATTTTAAGATCTTAAATTTTTACATAGGAACTTTATTCAGACAAGAGAAATATCAAATCTACTAAAAACAAGTGCAACACTAATTCAATTTCAGAATAACCCAGCCATATGCATTTGCAGTAGACTTTAAGGATTTCTGTTTATTTTTATCCCATTTTTATAATATTTAGCTTATATTAATAAAAAGTATATCACAGCAATATAAATGAAAATACTGTTACACAAAATATCCAAAATAATGTTACATTTCAAAGTGATCAACATTTAAAAAAAAGAATAGGATTCTAATTACTAAAGTACTAATTGAATAAGATGGAACAAAATAAACTTGATATGAAAGCATAAGGAAATATATTACTACAATTAAATAAAATTTTTGAAAAAAGGATTTGTACACATATCTAAATGAGGGGAAAGAGACAACATATTAGGAAAAGATAAATATCATTTGACTACATTTAAATTAACTAGCATCACAAACTAGCCAATTAACTTTGTCTCATTTTATTTAGATAATTGTTATATTTACTTAATCATGAAATGAAAAATCTACCTTCATTTTTTTCTCTTTTTGTTTCTATAATCAAAACATATTTACTGAATCCCATCATGAGCTGAGCCAAGTGCTGGGTTGTCTTGGGTGTAAATAATGATGAACACTCTGGATGTATATCATTTAGTGTGGAAAAAAGAGATGTAAGAGAAAATCAAGCAAAGAACAAAAGATAGATTTCTGTTCATCTATATTAGATCTCACCTAACATCTCTTAGGAAGGTGGGAAAACAAACAAGGCTTAGACTAGATAAAAAGACCTGTGGACAAAAGTGAAATATAACTGTGTTGCACTAAAGTGGTTGTATTAGTTTTCAAAGCTGCGTAACAAATTACCACAAATTTAGTGACTTAACATACATTTATTATATCGCAGTTTCTTTGGGTCACAAGTCCAAGCACAGCTTGCCTGGCTCCTCTGCTCAGAGTTTCATGAGGCTGAAGTCAAGTTACTGTCTGGACTGGGTTCTTCCACACGTAGCTCACCACCTACATGTTTTCTTCTTCAAGGCCAACAGGAGAGGCTCTCTCCAGCTTTGACACTCTTCTTTCAGATAATTCCTGGACCCCAACCAGGAAAATATTCCTTTTGAGGACCTGGAAATCAGCTGAGTGGGGACTTCAAGTCTGCAAAATGTCTTGACTTTTGCTGTATTCTGTTGGTTAGACGTGAATCACATCTTCTGCTCACAGTCAAGGGTAAGGAGTTAGTTACACAAAGATGTGGATAACCAGGGGCAGGAAATCAAGCCTTCATTTTAGAATTCTGACTACTGTTGTGATGGAGTAAGTGTGAACTTTATCCTTGTTCTAATCAGGGAACTGGCATACATGTATTTAGATTATGAGTTTTATATTAAATTTCATGCTGACTGACTTAGAATTTCAGTCCCTGTGAGTGGGCAAGGAGGGAAAAGGAAACGCGGAGGCTATCCACGTTGCTAAAGCTCAAGCTATAGTATTACTTTTGGCTTTCTCTAAATTGTATTGTTTGAGTGTTATGATTCTGAAATCCTGTTTGTCACATGAACAAACTCTAACTTACTTGTTTTTGAGTTTTCTAATGAGTATTACTTATAGAGTCATTTACTTACTCAACAAAGTTATTGACTACCTGAAGAATGCCTGTAAATGAGCCAAATGCTTAAATATTCCAAAGTGAAAAGACTAAAGTCTCAGCTGCCAAGGAATTCATAACCTAGTAGGTATATACTATACAAGCATACGGTCATATTGGTGTAAAGTTAGCACTCGTGAGTTACTGGGGCCTGGGATAAAGAGGATGGAATGGTAAAGTCAGGTTTCAACACTTAATACAAAAGAAGTATCTTAAGGAAACACTCTTTGGAAATTGGACAGATATATAAATACATACATACAAATACACACACATACACATATATATTCTGTAGAAGAAAAGAGAACTTAATATTATTATAAAGTTAGAGAACAGTCTCTAAGACCACCCTAACTCAGTTGAAAGTCTGATTATCTTTGAGACCACCTTCAGTTTTGATAACTCAGACTCCTTGAAAGCTGTTATACCCACAGCTAAGACTTATTACAGAGAAAGGATACAAATTAAAATCATCCAGTCAGCCAAGGGAACAGAACATGGGCAGCTCTCAAGAATGTTCCACACAGAACTTCCCATTGTCCTCTCCCAGGGGAGTCATAGTTTGGGGCAACAGTGTGTGACACCATGCAGAGTATTGCCAACCAGAGAAGTTGACCTGAGCCTCGCTATCTAGAATTTTGATTAGGGCTTGGTCACGAAGACATGGTTGGTCCCTCTTGCTACTGACCTCAGATTCCAGCACTTCCAGGGATTGAACAAATACTGTGTGCCCCGAAGCCCCCGCTATAAATCACAGTGTTAGGCTCTGAGGTGCGGCACACGATCCCAAGGTAAACAAAAGCACCCTCATAAGGCATTCTCGTTACGACATTCTAAGGGCTTAGAGGTCATGTCTTATGAGCCAAAAGTTAAGGTCAGGCTTTTTGTCGAGTAGAGTTAATTCTTGACTGTATCAGTGTAAAATAAAATTAAATGTTTTTAAACGTTGAAGGAAGTAGTATATCTACAGATTAGTCTACAAATTTGTCCAATTACTGACCTGAAATTCATTTCAGTTGTCTACAAAATATAAGTTGTCTCTATTTCATTTAATTTCTATCGATCAAAAGTGTAGTATTTTGAACAAAGTTTTTAAAAAGCAAGGGAGTTGGATGAAAGAGTATATGGTCAAAGATTAAGATATAATTCTGCAGAGGAAAACAAATAAAAGACTATGAGGGTTTTATAAGCCATGATCTAGAATGTGGAATTTATCTTGAGAATATTGTAGAAACACAGAAGAGGGTCAGGTAGGGTATTTGAAAAAATCATGCTGACTTCCATGTGGAGCATGGGTAGGAAAGGGCAAGTCAGAAAGTCTGAATAAAGGTCAGATGAAAAATAAGAAAAGATGAACTAAGTTGCCTTAGTGGGGGTTGGAGGAACAGGGACACATTTCAGATATGTGTATTTGGTAAAGTCCATTAAAAGCATCATAGGAGTAAAGGATGAGGACTCAGGAGGGATCACAAATGAGGACAGGATTCCTGGGTCTTGTGGAAATTGGGGATGGTGGCAGATGCTGTTAATTGGCTGCAAAGTATTTTCGACCGTTCTTTCTCCATTTCTCATTCCAGAGGCCAAAATAAAATATTCACTTACACACTCTATTATACATTCTATTTAGTTCTCCACTTTATATGTATGTCAGACTTGAGAGCAACATAATGAGATAAACTAGTATTTTAATAGATCTGTGACCTAGGTTGAATAATAATGGTTTTAAATTTGTAAGTTATACACTGATTTATACTAACAGCTCAGTAAACTGACATGAAGAATAGAGAGAAAAAAAATGAGCCTAGTTCATTATCTTCATCACTTTGAGAAGGTTATTTGGGTCAATGGCTAAATTTGTTTGTATTAAGAATATTGAGAAATTTTGGATGAAATGTTGCAATGATGAAAGGGAGTTTCAAACTATCTTAATACAGTAGATTGTTGAGGAAATAATCTTTGGATATTGGAAAGATATATAAATATATATTCTCTAAGTCTCTTTGAATGGAAAATAATGACTGACATTGATAATTATATTATTATATTAATAGCTTATATTTATTGAGGGCTTACTATTTGTAAAGCCTTGGGGTTGTTGTCATGTCACTTAAAAAAAATTCTTTGAATCCTTCCAACAGGAATATTAAAATACTATAATTATCCCCTTTTACAGTTGAAAACGTTGATCATACCCAACAGAGGTCAATGGGAGGCAGTTCTTACATAAGAACCTCAGTCTCCCAGACACTAAGGCTACGATCTCAACTTCCAGTTATCACCACCATCCAAGCCAGCACGCATTTACTGAATAGAGGCATTTGCCAGGTTTAACAAATCAAAGTACAGGGCATCTAGTGAAATCTGAACCTCAGATAAACAACAAATAATAAATAATTTATAGTATAAGTGGGCCCCACGTCATTTTTTTTTTTTTGAGTAGAGAATTTTAAGGACGAGACTGATACACGTGAGGGATTCCTCTGAAAAACCCAAGAGTTTCATCAGCTTTGAAGCACACCCTTGTAGCCGCCACTTTTGACTGACAGCTTTATTTTTTTTTTATTGAAGTATAGTCGATTTACAATGTGTTAGTTTCATTATGTGTACAGCATAGTGATTCAGTAATACATACATATTCTTTTCCGTATTCTTTTCCATTATATTTTATGACAAGGTATTGAATAGAGTTCCTTGTGCTCTATAGCAGGAACGTGTCGTTTATCTATTCTGTATAGAGTAGTTTGGACCTGCTTATCCCAAACTCCTAATTCAGCCCCCTCCCTTTCCGCTTTGGTAACCATAGTTTCTTTCCCACGGCTGTGAGTCGGTTTCTGCTTTGTAAGTAAGTCCTGTGTAATATTTAGGACATGCTTATACCTTTCCCCCGAAAGCTGTTTATCTGAAATACGACTTAACTGGGCTTCTTGTATTTTTTCTGACGACCCAACAAATAAGCCTGGAGGTCTGATAGGAACACTGTCACTGCAAAGAGAGATCAGAGAACCTGAAGTGTGGCAGATCAGATTTAAATGACTTGACCATTTATTGTGTGTCATAACTAAGAAAGCACTACACAAACGAGTCACTGGAAGGGGCTATGTTTTTATTCCACTAGACAACGTGCCATTTCTACCGCAGTCCAGCGCTGGGGGAGGCTGTGTCTTGGGTCTACGACGTTTGTGTGCTTAGTCCGTGGCAATCTGGTTGCCTGTGTTGCGAAGTTCTGTTCCGTTTAGCGCTAACTTTTTAACCTCAGGGTGCTAAGTCTTTTACTTTAAAAGTTTCGGTGTCATGTATTAATGAGCTGAGAGTCGAGTTAAATTAAACAGCTATTTAATTAATTGCTCAATGCCGTAATTTTCATAATTTTAATGCTTCCAAATAATTTTCATCATTTTTTCCATTTAGTGAATAAATGAATGACATCAGTTTTCTCCCTGAAACATTCTGCTCTTACATATGTCTACGAATTGTGGGGGGAGGGTCCTGGTTAATATGCTGAATGGCTTTCTCCTTTGCTTTGTCTCTCTGGAGACTTTTTAATTTACTTTAATATACCTACACACCAACTTCATACTCTACCAATTAACCATTCATTACCTAATTATCTCCTCCAGCTGAGCAGTCTACTTCTTTAGAATAATTTCCCCCTCGTTATCATTCTTGTAACAGTATTATTTGTACTCTTTAGTAAGTTATTTCTAGTAATTTGAATTGCACTCAAATAATTTAGCTGATTTATAGCAGGTATTTTTCAGTTTTCCTTAGATTTTTGCTATTGAAAGAGGTATGCTGTCATTTTTAAGGCCACTTCAGAATGATCAGTCTTTCTTAGAACTTTACAAAATGTACTAGGGTCTCTCTTGAAAGCAGAATTATTACAAAATTCCAAGATACTAAACATATGGTTGAAGATTTCATTATATATCCCAGATGACACACAGAATGAATATTCAGGATAAGTAATATTATTTTGTGATTCGGAGTATTTGGAGAGAAGAAACAAATATATTCCCATTGTAAAGTAGTTTTTTAAAAGCCTACATCAAATAGCCATAATGGAATAACTGGTACCCAGACTAGCCCTCCCATTATAAAGGATGATAAGAGAGGACAACTATTTTCACACAATGGACAACAGGCAGCACGCAGCTGTGATTCTGATATAAAGGGAAACTCAAGAGTTTAGCCCCACAAATTCCCAGCTTCATGTCTGTGGACAATTTCCCAATGACCCACAGCTCAGGGCTAGAGTCCCGACAGAGCACACAATCCCACAAAGCTAAGGAGAGAGTGACTAGATTTGGTGACATGGTTGGAACCTGCTGGCCGAAGCATCAGAGAGGGCAGTGCTGGGCAGAGGGAGCTCCGTAGGTCAGGCTGAGCCTTCTGCCAGTGTATAAGGGCTGGGGTACATATGCACAAAATGCGACACTCCAGTCTTACTGGACATCAGCCTCTGCGGGGTTAAGTGGCAGTGGAGAAGTGCTGGTCACGGGGAAAGGCACAAAAAATGCAGTGTTTGGTGACATCTGGCCCTGCCATCGGAGAGGTCTCCTTAATATGTAAGCTGAGATGCCAGAAAGTCTCGGAACAAGAAACACGTCCTAACAAAGCCGAAATCCAAGTCTGAAAGCCTCAGGGAAGACAGGACGTGGAACTTGAGGGCCACCGACTTCGCGGGGCTGGGAAACACCTTGGGCTTCCCTTGGGTCTACACCAACGAAGTGTGAAACAAATCTAAATAAATTCAGGGGGGCCTGCCTGCCAGTAGCTAAGCTGCAAGCTAAAATAAAAAAAAAAAAACTTTGGAGGAAGAGAATTCTGCATTTTTACAAGATAGTATCTGAAGTGTCCAGTGTCTAATATTAAAAAAATGTTATCCATAAAAGCGCCAAGATGATTCAGTGGGGTAAGGATAGTCTTTTCAAAAAACAATACTGAGACGACGAGGTAACTACGTATAAAAAAATAAAGTTAGCCTCCTACCTCACGTCAGATACAAACATCAATTCTAAATGGGTCAAAACAGACTTAAACATATGCTAAAATATGTAATACTTAAGAGAAAACATTCATAACTTTACAGGAGGCAATGGTTTCTTAGATATGACACCAAAAGCACAAGTATCACAAGAAAAAAAAAAAAGATCTATTAGACTAATTCAGAACTAAACTTCCCCATGCCTCAAAACACCCCAGCAAGAAAGGGAAGACAATCCACTTAATGGAAGAAAATATGAAAAATCATATTTCTAATCTGATTAGAAACCAGGAATTTAATAGGCAACAAATGTGGACATATAAATGAGTTGGGGAAGGGTGAGTTTTTTTGAAGAAGGTATTCAGAAAATGGGTTATTACGTGGAGACAAATCAAGTTGTTTCCTGCCTGAGACACTATACAAGATTGACATTCACTTTAAGGATTAAATATGCAAATAAAAGTATGCACATTGTGATCTTTAATTTTAGGTGTTGTCTTGCCTGCATCGCGGGGTGAGTTTTGGTTAGGCATTCTTTCTGGCTGAGTGGCTTGAACGCTCCAGGCCCCTCCCCTCAATATCTCACTCTGTGCATCTCTTCCATCTGGCTGTTCCTGAGTTATAGTCTTCCATGATGAACCAGTAATCTACTAAGCAAAATGTTTTCCTGACTTCTGTAAGCTGCTCTAGCAAATGAATCAAACCTGCGGAGGTCATCGGAACCTCCAGTCTCTAGTCAGTCAGAAGCCCGGGTAACAACGTGGACTAGCGATGGGTGTCTGAAGTGGGGGTGGGGCAGTCTTGCAGGAGTGAGCCCTTAATCTATGGACACTGATGCTGACTGCAGGCAGACAGTGTCAGAAGTGAGCTGAATTGTAGCACACCCAGCTGGTGACAGAGACTTGCTTGTTGGTGTGGAAAAAACACACACAGTGAAAAATTTCTTTATATATATTTCATCACACTCGAGACAGACATTTCAACAACAATACAGCCCTATAATTTATGAGCAAAAAAGAAAGAAAGAAAGAAACCTTGAGGAAGAAGAAGCTAAAGCTGAGTGTGAGAAGAATGAAAAAGAAAAGGATAAATAAGACAAAATCAGGGATTTTTATAACTTATATGAGACACCATTTCAGTGTGAAGGTTGTCTTTCTCTTCCACACCAAGAAAGATTTGATTTTTTTTTCAACTTGTGTAGTGAGAAAACAGGACGGCACAAACTGAACTGGGGCCTTATTCTGTCCAACTGAACATTTTATTGCAATGATGATTACTCTTATTTGTGATCTAGAGATGACAAAGAAATTCTTAAAACTCTCAAAGAACCACCTTAAGGTATGATGTCAGTGGCTATAATTAAGTAAAGTTAAATTTTTCTGTGTGATAACGTATCCTCTACATTAGTAGATTGTAGATTGGAGAAAGGTCTTTTACAATTTTTAAAACCAGTAGCTAATATCTAGGCTATCGAGACACTTTTGTAAACTGTTTTCAAAAAACTTTTTTTGAAAAAAAAAGGAATTTCAATATCGAAATAGAAGAAGATATGAAGAGGAAATTTACAGAGGAGGAATCTCAAACCATAGACACATTAGTTATCAAAGAAATGGAAGCAGCAATGGGCTATTGCATAAAAGTCACTAGTGCAGCAGAATGCGTAGTAGAATGAAGCCACATGAGTTGGCAGTTGTGTGAGGATATGGGGATTCTCGTGACAGCTGGGGCAGGGGTGACTGGTGTAGCCACATTGAAAAAGAATCTTTTAAAACTTTTTCACAGTAAGTAGACTCATACCTTAAGACCCAGCAAATTTCTTTTGTGTGTATATGCAAAAGAAACTCCCACAAAGGTGCATATGGAGACGAGAATGAGGTCTCTCATTGCAGCTAAATATTTGGTGAATAAATGAAGAAAATGTTTATTAGAAGTCTCCTTTTGAGAATCATTTCCGTGTTAAATGAAGTGGACCGGCAGAGCAATCATAAGAAGCACATCTGAGGGCTTTTTGGCTGGATCCTCGCATTGTCTCATGAGAAAAGAGAGATAAAGCTTAGGTGTAGGATGAAGAAGAGCTATGCGTGTGTATACTGCATGAAGTTCAAGAGGTAAGCCCTATGGTTCTCTGCTTTTCTGAAATCAAGAGATGTGAATACAATCAGTGTGCAAAGGGGAGGGATCCTTATTTAGATAGAAAAAATATGTGAAGAAAAGAGTTATGGGATCATGGAAGAAAACAGAAATCTGAGAAGAAGTTTCTGCTGGAAGATGAAATTTCTCACTTCTTCTCTGCCCCCAGAGAAATCTGTAGATTCTTCTAGTTACAGTACTTCACTTTATTGTTGTCATTATTTGTGCACTCTGGTCTTCTCCACTGCACTGAAGAGTCCCCTAGGGCAGAAACCATATTTTTAGTCCACGTAGCCATGGCTTCTAGTACAGCAGCTGACGCATAGTTGGCTCCCGATAAATCTTGGTTGAGTGAACATATTAGCTGATTATAGAGGGGATAACAGACTGAATCTCTGCTTTATCTTTTGCTTCCCCTCCCAGATACATTTAGCAACCTGCCACCATCACCATCATCCAGCTTCAGTGCTTGTGGGTTAATGGTCTACACCTTAGCCCTTAGCTTACAGGTTGTTCATAGGAGGATGTTAAGTACTCACCCTGGATGTGAGTTTCACCATTTGAAAAAAATCTGAACAATGATTAACCCATAGTGTTGACAGGATAAGTCAAGTTAAACTTTTTAAAGATTCACATGCATGCCCAATATAATTGTGCACAGTAAAATTTGTACACGTATTCACAGTGCCCCCCAAATAGGTGGTACAGATTAATTCTAGGGAAGGAAACGTTCCCAATATTGCCTTAGTGATGATACATGCATTTAGTGAGAAAAAAAAAATCACAAGATTTTTTTTTCTAAAATAAATTCTCTACTAAGAAAAATCTTTAATTTTGGAAAATACAGAAATTATATTGATTTCCAAATCTGTTTTATTAGAGAAGGAATATATCATTTCCTACCCCACAGTTTATGAAAGTGGTTAATATTTAAAATGTTGGGAAAGTACCATGACAAACTGCAGTTTCTTTACTGCTCACCACTCAGAGCAATTTATGTATTCAAATAGGTTGGAAACAACTTTCTGTTATCAACTGAAATATTTCATCAAGTCACCCACCTACCGTAATAGTTTAAGATGCTAAGACTTATTTGAATATTATCCTGGGTTGGTGAGAGTGCAATTAATTATTTTATTTGGCTGTCAGTATACAACTCATATTTCACATTTTTAAATAGGAAAAAAAAATTAAGGCTCTAAGTGAGACAGCTTATAGGATGTGGTAATGACACTGCTGACGTCCAGGTCAGTCATTGTGAATTTCGGGAGGGACTGGGAAGGTAAGTACAAAATCTTATTTTTAAAAAAAAAATTTAGAATCCAAGAAACAGAACTTACACTTCATCCAGAAGAAGAAAATTGTTGCTGGGGAGAACCCAGGCTGCTGCAGTATTTTTACTTTCTGCTTTGGGCCTTTAAAATCCACTTCAATGTTGCGCGTTTTGGTTTCATTTTATTTTTAATGAGTAATTCTTGGTAAAGAGGAAACCACAGGCACTGTGGAAAAAACAAATTGAAAAATGTAGATCGACTGAAGTAGTCAGATTGGACAGACTATTGAATTAAGTAGTATTTTCTCACATCAAGGGTGATCCTAAAAGGCAAAGTCAATGTTAATTCACCAGCATAAAAATCATCAAAAATTAAAAAGCGAGTGTATTATTTTAAAGTAAATGGATGTAACTTTCAGTTATGAAACCAGGCATCTTTCCATGATATTATCTGAAATTTATAGTATTTTAACAAATTATATGCAGGAGGAAAAGAGATGAAATCCAGTTTCAAAATACCGAAGACGCTTAATCAGAGAAAGGGGGAGGTACACGTGATGAAGAAGAGCGTTCCGCTCTACCCCTTCGTCTATCATATCATCTTCCCAGGAATTAGGTTGGTGAACACCGTCTCTCAGAGCATTTCCTCATCTGGGCAATAAAAAGAATTATGAAAGAAGCATAATGTGGGTACATATTCCCTCACTTTTAGTAAATACTCACATTTCCAAGGAAAAGGCAGAAGGTTAGGTTTAAAACCTGAAGAGCAACTTAATGTGACAAGAAGACGTGAAAAACTGGCTGTAAACCACGTAAGGCAGGCTGCCCTGCTCGAGTGCTGGTGGCGCCCGTGCATTTACTGTCAGCAGAGCCCAGGCGGACAGAGCTGAGCCCAGAGGGAGTCAGCTGCTCGTCCCTTTATGTAGTCCAAGTGGGCTCAAAGGCTGGGTGATGTCCAGAAAACTTTCTTACGTTTCTCAGACATACTGCTGTCTCTGTTTTGAGGAGAAACGTCCAACAAAGTTTATGTGCGACGCTATTTGCTTAGATCGGCTTTGTGTTCACCTGTTTTCTATTTAAAGATAGATGTTAAAAAATGTAAAGTATATTGTTATTTCATTTAAAAAACTACTTTGGAGATAAAAACAGAAATTCACAGAAAATTCTGGGCATAGACACAGGTAAGTTTATTCTCTAGATAAAAAAATAAACCTGCAATATGAGAGTAACATAAAATATTAAGTAATTTTTCAGACAGATTACATTCTGTGTCATCACACATATTTTTCTATCATTTTGATGGAAAAAGTTTCAGCCGTTACTTTCCTATGAGTATATACCCAATTCAAGATTGTTTTATATTAAAATAAATATTTATGGAGATTACCTACAAAATGGACAACGTTCATTATCTCCATCTTTTTCTTGTCATCAGGCAGAGAATTCAGAAATAAATATTATGGCCAGAAACCTTAAGAGAAAATAATGTAATCTAAAAAATTTAGTCCAATTGCATAGCGAGTAATATGTATTTGAATACATATGAAAATATATGTGTGAAGATTTTAAAACAGCCACAGCTATTTTGAAATTCTTGCCATCAAGGCACGGGGTTGTTTGATTGTTGCTTTTTTTTCCCCTCCCATTGGGTTGTAGGAGTTCCTTATATATTTTGATTATTAACTTCTTACCAGATACATGGTTTGAAAATATTTTCTCCCATTTCACAAGTTGCTTTTTCACTCTGTTGATTGTTTCCTTTGCTGTACAAAAGAGTTTAGTTTGATGTAGACCCCACTTGTTTATTTTTATTTTTGTAGCTTCTGTTTCTGGTGTCTTATCCAAGATAATATTGTCAAAACCACTGTCATAAAGCTTTTCCCCTATGTTTTCTTCTAGAAGAGTTATGTTTCAAATCACATTTAAATCATTAAAACATTTGTGGGTTCATTTTTGTATATGGTGTACGATAAGGGTCGAGTTTCATTCTTTTGCATGTGGAGATCCAGTTTTCCCCAAATTATTTGTTTACGAGATCATCCTTTTGCCTTATGTATTCTTGGAACCTTTGTTGAAGATCAGTTGACTGTATATGAGTAGGTATATTTCTAGACCTTCTATTCTATTCCTTTGGTCTATATCTGTTTTAATGCAAGTATCATACTGCTTTAATTATTGTGTCTTTGTAACATATTTGAAATTGGGAAGTCTGATGCCTCCAGCTTTGTTGTTCTTTCTCAAGATTGCTTTGAAATGGGCAAATAAATGGATTGAATAGATATTTCTCAAAAAAAAAATACAAATGGCCAACAGGTATAAGAAAAATACTCAATGTCCCTAATTGTCAGGGAAATGGAAGTCAAAATCACAATGGTGTATAACTTTATACTTGCTAGAATGCCCACCAAAAAAATAAGAGATACAAGTGTTGGCAAGGATGTGGAGAAACTGGAACCTGCACACTATCGTTGGAAATATAAAACTGTTCAGCCTCTATGAAAACAATCTAGAGGTTTCTCAAAAAATTAAAAATACAACTATCATATGATTTGGCCACTCAACTTCTGGGTATTTTTCCAAAATAACTGAAATCTAGATGAACAGGTATCCATACTCCCATGCTTATTGCAGTTATATATAATAGCCAAGATATGGAAACAACCTAAATGTCCATTGGTGGATGAACAGATAAAGAAAATGTGAGCTACACATACAATGGGATGTTATTTAGCCTCATTAAGAAGAGAATTCTGCTACATGTGACAACGTGGATGGACCTGGAGAACATTATGCTATGGGAAGTAATCTAGCCACAGAAGTACAAACAGTGCATGAGTCCACTTACATGAAGACTCTAACATAGTCAGACTCAGAGAGCAGAAGGTAGAACGGTGGTTGCCAAGGGCTGAAGGGAGGTGGGCTTGGGGCGTTTCTGCTCCAGTGGTGTAAGGTCTCAGTTATATAAGGTGAAGCCGCTGTGCTGCATGCTGCCTGCACTGTGTGGTTCTGTAGTGCATCCTTCAAAAAGCTGTTAAGAGGGTAGATCTCATGTTATGTGCTCTTACCACCAAAAAAGAGGGTGTATATATCCCCATCTTTTAGAATTGGGCAGGCCTGTGACCGGTTCAAACAAGAGAGAACAGCACAAGTGATGGTGTGTGACTTCTAGAATGAGGTCATACATGGCCGTGCACTTTTCACCTGGATCTTTTGAAATACTGGCGTTGGGGACACTGACTCTCAGTCTTGGAACCAGACCACATGATTAGGAGAGCTCGAACCACAGGAAGACATCAGCTAAGCGCTCAGTGCCATCTAGTCCAGACCCCAGGGATGTGAGTGAAGAAGCCTCCGAATGATGCCAGCCTCCAGTCCTTCTCGTCACCCTGGTGACGGTGGAGCAGCGACAGATCACCCCTGCTGTGACTCACATGCCCTCAAGCACAGTAAAAATGTCCTTGTTTTATGGCAGTAAAATTGGGATGGGTTGTAACAGGAATAATAGGAACAGTGTATGCATTTCAGTGAGTTTTAAAGTTAAAATTAAATATTATCCCAATCTTGTGTTAAAGTTATAAACCCATTCTAGTTAAAAAAAAAAAGTCTTTTGATGACTTTTTCCTGAAAGTAGAAGTAAATTTTCATTGAGTTATGTATAATTTTAAGCCAGGGAACAACTTTGAAATGAAGAAACTTTGATGGAGTAGTTGGTAATATGTAGCTTGAAATTCGTGTCTAGGAGCTGAAAAAAAAAGAAATAAAATTTCACAGTCCTGAAGTAGGGAAATAAATCAATGCATTAGAAATTTTATATTAAAATCAAAATGTATAGAATGTTTCATAATGAATGAAAGATAATTCATTTAAATATGATTAAATTAGAAAATATGATTAAATTAGAAATACTAAATTGTGAATATTAGTATTAGTTATATATCTATCTTTCAGTAAAAATATTGAAATAATCATTGCAGGTAGAGCCTAAAATAATAGCTGAGCATTTGCGTGTGTGTGTGCCCTCAAGGGGACCACTCTTTTACGAACAAAGAAAAATAGTAAGAAAGTGGAAAATATAATTATCTGTAAAATATGCACTGTAATTCATTTCATAAAATAATTGAATGTGTGACCTGTTAGATAATTCATGGGGACTTATATAGAGTTTAGATAGTGTGAATGATTGTGACCTCTTTAGGGATGTGACATTTAATCTGAGACCTGAAACACAGAATGGAATCCATCAAGCAAAGTTCTAGGCAGAAGCACCATGAAGCATGACAGCTCTTCTACAAGACAAGAGTCATTCTGTGTCCTCATGGAAGGGGAGCTGAATAGTCGCTTAGTGAACAGTCATGAGATAATGAATTTCACATGCTTGGCACATTATCTAAACATTCTTATCCCAAATACAGTAGATATTCTTAGTTTTACCAGAGATATGTTCTCCAAGGCTTCTGGGCTAGGTTTATAATTTGGTCCACCTTTATGGGAAATCCCTTCTGGCCATTTTAGAGATTGATTGTGAATTGTGTGTACTGGCTGATTTTTCACTGTAAATAAAATATGACATAGGACTGAAAAAAAGTAGCATCTTTAATATACTTGGCTGCAATTTACTTAATAGAAAACAAGTATCTTCAAAAAGACAGAACGCATGGCACTAGATTTGTAGGGACCATGCAGCTTGGTAGGACAAGCTCCCTGGGACGCTTGTCAATCACCAGTAATTGAGAAAGAAGTTACTGCTGAGAAAAGGGCATCTTTTACTTGGAAAATGACCAATCAACTCTAGGTATTATTTTCTATTCACTAGAAAGCAGTTAATGTGCCAAACTTTAACTTAAACTTTTTCTTTAACAGGCATTTAATTTTCTAAATATCTTTTTACAATTTGATCAAAGATATGAAAATGTAATCAATAAATTTGAGAATGATTATGAGGTATTTATTGTCTTCCAGAGAAGCTAAAAATTCAAGCATATACACATCATTGGACAAACAATGTTACTACTTATTTAAAATGTGTTATTCTAAAAAAACACATTGTAATATGAAGTAAATCAAGGACTATTTTGAGATCAAAATGTGATGGTGGGTGCTTTCTCATTTTTAACGTTCTTATGGTTAATGAATGGTTTCTCTAACGACAGCAATCCATAGTATTTGCATTTTGAGAAGTAAGTTACCAAGTAGTAACTACTCGCATTTCTTGTCCCATAGTGAACTAATCACTAAGTCAAAATGATTCCTCCCTTTCTCTGCTCCTCAGTGCATTTTCTGTTTCACACGATAGCCGATGTTCTTTCCCCAAATCTCATGCTTTGATGACCACATTTTCTTCCCTTCCCGCCTCCAGTCTTCTCTTTACGAATGGTTCTTGTCAAATCAATCTTCATAAAATCACTTTATCATAGTCACTCACCTGTTCAGTAAACTAAAACTACACTGTTGCTATTGAATCAAGTCTTACCGGAGCATCCTGACATCCAGTAACTTTGTAATATATTCTAACCTTCTATGTTCCAACATGAATTCTCTGTTAAATAGAAAGTCTTCTCGTTCTCTTTTCATTGTCAACCTGCACACTAAGGAAAGAACAGGAAGTGAATGTTCCCGAGTACAGCCCTGCTTACTTGTTTCCCTTTATTTCTCTCCTGCACACGTGGAAAATGTCTCCTAAATGTACAGAATGAACTTTCCATTTGCATGTGGTTGACTCTTCTCCTTAGTCAAATACTGTATTAATTGAATGTGAAAATAGGTCTTGGTACTAAAAGACAAACAAGAGTAAAATATTTCTCTTACAAGAATGGTTTCTGTTCCATGGTATATATAATTTTCCTTATAATTTAAGCAAGCCAACTCTAGGAAACATGACCTACCTGGAAAAAAAAAAATTCAAGCACATCAAAGACAGTCTTACATAACCATTCATTTTCTGTTTTCCCACCCTACACTTCTGTGTTCATCTTTCCAGCTCAGAAATACTATCTCTAATTTTACTGACCCAGTGGATCCTCTCCTGGGTTTTCAAGTGTTAATATCTCTGTAGAGTGTTCAGTGATACCTATTGTTTGATATCGATGCTGGTCATTGCCTTGGATGACTCATCACTCAAGCTCCAAGACCGTAACACCCCAATTCCTCAAGGTTTTATATTCGTTATAGAATTTGTATTTCTCACCTTCCATATAAACCTGCCTGGGTTTATCTGTTACCAACTATTCTTCTCTAGCAAAGCTGAGATATTAGTTTCTGGGGCAAATGCTATGGAAACATTAATCTAAAGTAAGATGGAACTAATGCAGGAAACATCCATTTATTCACTCAAAATATAAATTGCATAGTCACTATGTGTATAGCACAGTTCCTAGCGCTCAGGGTACAGTTGTCAATGAAACAGAAAAACAGTCCCCATCCTCCAAAATTGTTATTTTGCAGGATAAAGATAGACACATACAAGAAAAATATGTATAATAGAGACAATGTAAATTAGTGACAAGGGATAAAAATAAAGAAAGCATGAAGGAGTAATTTTACAAGTTAGGGGTGACTGGAAATTTTTGATAAAGTGACTATGGAAGACCTAACTGAGAACGTGGATTTCTGAGTAAAGATCTGTAAGACGGAGGCCTTTATGAAGGCAGCACGCCTGGGGTCTCAAGGAGCAGTGAGGGGGAGGCTGGGGTGGCTGAAGTGGGAAGGACAAGCATGGAAATAACAGGAGATGAGACTGATGTAACACAGGGAGCCAGGCCACGCAGGGTCTCATGAACACTTTGGATATTACTACAAGAGATGGATGAAGCCAGGAGAGTGTCTAGAGAAAATCGAAACATGACTCTACTCATGAGTGCAGATTCTGGCAGCTGTGTGGAGAGGACTCAGGGAGCAGAGGAAGAAGACTGGATAAAGAGCTCCTACAATAATGTAGTCAAGAGATTTGGGGTCCACTGGCATTCACGCCGCATCAGTGGTTATATCTTTCATTTTCATGAGCATGGATATTTTTGACAAGACTAAAATATCTTTGAAAATTTTAATATTCAGACGGACCCTAAACACATTTTTAAAATAAGAAGCTTTGAAATTAGCTCAGATTCTTTTCTTTCCTCCAAGTAGAAGGAAACTTTAAGTACATTTCTTCATTATTCAGCTTTTCTTTTTAATGTTACTAAATATCTAAATATCTAATGACCCTTTCTATTTGAATGTAGGCAGCTTTGCTTCAAGACACCTAATTTAATTTAATTTTTATCTTTGAAGTGCAAATTTTGACACTTTAATTACATCGCTTACTCTGAAATATAGGTTAGTTTCTTCATATTGCTCCACTCTTTTGTGAACTATGAAAAATAATATAGCAATGATGTCAATCATTAGTGATGGACACTGGATTTTTTTCCTGCCCCCCAACCACTGGAGCTGACCATTTTTTTCACTCCTTTGAACACAGCTTTGTTTCATTTTGCAGGTAATCAAAAGACAAAATTCAGTTGCATGACTTCATTACACTGTAAATGTAAACTCTGTAACTATACTTAGGGCTCAGCTGATCTGAAACCAGTGACAAAACTTTAAATAAAAGCGTGTAATTAAAGTAATGCTAAAATACAAAAACACTAGATTTGTGTATCTCCACACGTGATTAAACGCTACTGCTTAATCATGGTTAATAAACATATGATACAGCAGGAAAATGTACATTTTTTTTCTTCAACTCATACTGAGAGACTTACATCCTAGAAGCAGGATTTATGGATGATTCATGGAAATTAATTTCTTTAAAAGGCATGTTAAGGACATAAACCAGCATTGTGGTTACCCAGGGCAAAATTAAGCATAAAAACATATTGCCTCTGAGGCAGAACAAAATCGTTTCTTGCAGGGAACAATATTGCAGAGTCACAGCATGAGCCTTGAATTCTATTTCAGGGAAGAGGCTGAGGAACAAGAAAAACACATAAATAATAAGATTCTGTCCGTGATCACAGAAATCTAAATTTCCGGCTCTGGATATGTGCACTGGAGGAAGAAAACTACACTTGCTGTATGTTATCTGCAAGTTAATTGCTATCATGTCTCCATTACAAGATCTTATGCATGCATTTTACTTAAAAATAAATTGGTTATCATGAATAAGTACTTGGACTATTTTTTCATCTCCCCTTGTTAAGTTGGCATGGAGGAAAGTCTGTTGTTTTACTTTTTGTAAGTCATAGATGAAACAGAAACATTTAGTTTTAAAATGTTTTCATAATGCTGTTTGGAGTGGTTGATGATTTCATAATGGTATCAGAACGTATCTTTGTAATATCAAGTAATTCTGTGCTATTCATTTTCCCTTGAATGTATATGCCTGTCATTTCTCGCTCCTTCTCCTGTCTGATGTATCTGTATAACTTTAACTCAGCATAAGGGTTGGGGTTAGCAGTTTCTCTTAAGCCGAGCAGAAATGATGTCATGTAGCTGAACTGGTGTGTGAGCGATGTGGACGGCCCCTCAGCCCCGGAGTGAACCTCCCTGAGTGTTTAGTCATCCAACGTCATCAGTTCTAGGTCAGAAAACCAGCCCACTTTCCAATATGCAGTTTTCACTCTGCTGTACATTTCATTATTGTTTCACCTGGATTACTTTACTTTTTTTTTTTTTACTAGTTTCTTAAAAGCAGGCTTTCTTGCTCTCAGATAATGAAAAAAAAAACAACCGAAAGGAATAGCAATATCCAGAAAAAACAGCTGAATACACATAATCACCATGAAACTTCACACTGTGATATATTATCTCTGATGCAGCAGAGCAGATGTACTATATTTAGTTTTAATATCTTGGAAACAGCATGGTTTCAAAATTGTGCACACATCAGTCCCCATGGGAAACTATTTCATTTTCCATGATTTTCTCTTTTCATGGCTACCAATGCTGTATTCTCTCTTCTTTATTTCACATAATCCTTTTTGCTATGATTTTCTATAGATGCTGGAAAGTTCCCAGTGTAACCTTTCTGAAATTCTGGACTCATCTGTAATTTTCCTTTTCATAAAATTATTTGTTTAAAGCTTTAAAAATGTTGTTTTTCCTTCAAAATTATTTTATGTATTTGAAGACAAGGAAATCTGGACAGAATCTTATCTTCGGATTCTTCTAGGGAATCACCATCCAGATTTTAAGCTACCCTCCTTCACGCTGGGCTTTTTGATTAACTGGTTAAGAAATTCCCCTAAATATCCCTAGAGATTTCTATGCTTATTATTATTAGCTGTCCCAGCATCAGCTTTTTGGGAGAACCGATCCTCTGCAGCTTCCCTGATGTTGAGCTTATTTAGAAAAGTCCATGGCGTGACCCCAGCAGATGCTCTGAATTCGTTACATCACTGTGGTCTTGTGTCCCGCTACCACCTCTTTTTATTCATGAACAAAACATAGCAACTAAACTGTAGTACTATTTATCATATCTGTATAAAAATATCATTTTCTCCCCTATTTATTTTTTCATTTTCTCCCCTTTAGTGGTAAGGACATATTGCTAGACATGCAAATAAGGCTGGTGCTGGATTTCCTTTTCATTTTAAACTTTCAAATTGTTTATACTCGGTCACAATCATTATTATTAAAAGATGTGAAACAAGAATGAAGATGACCTCTAATACTAATAAACTTTATTCTGAATAACTTTGACTTTGAAATCCTGAAATTCCCATATTGATCGTGGGTAAAATTCAAGCAGAAATTTCATCAGCAAAACTTGATTATTTCAGTACTGGGCTAAACTGTAATTTGAGTTTTAAACTATCCACGTATCAGAACACAGGTCAAAAACATAGAGAACACAGGGGAAAATGCAAGCACATTGTTGAAACAATACAAAAGGATTTGATTCATTGACAGTCTCATTAAAGGATCATACTTGACCTTCTCCATTTTACACACCCACCACCTTGCATAACAAATAGGACAACATAGACACTCATGCATGGAAGCAATGAAAAATTAGTCACCCAAAGTCTAAATCTCTATAATGTAAAAGCATAAGCTGCTACCAGTCGGAAGGTAGAAAGATTTTGTGAAAAGTAAAGCCATATAGAATATCACTAGTGGAACAATAAATGAGAATATGAGTATGTTACTTAATTTCATAGAAGTTATATAAATTATAAATAAAAAGACTATATTAGAAAGATTTTCATCTTTCTCATTCTGATTATAGATGAGATTTTCTTTTTCCTTAATATTTTATCAAATACCTTAATGCTCCTGTATCTTATACTATCTTACCTGCCATGATCAAATCTGAGTTCCTCTTCCAATTTATTCTGCGTTATTTTATTTGCAGAAGTAAAATAATGCATTTTTCAAATACAGTATTTGCATTCTGCATCTGTTCTACGTTACTTTATTTGCATTTCAATTTTTTACATTGGAATTAATGTCAATTATATTAACAAAATTTTCTGTTTAAGAAACCTCATTGCCCCCATTAGAATGTAAATTGATTCCACCACTATGGAAACACTATAGAGGTTCCTCAAAAAATTAAATATAGAACTATCACGTGATCCAGCAGTTGCACTTCTGGGTATATATATCCAAAGAAAATGAAACTATGATAACAGAGAGATTTATGCACTCTCATGTTTATTGCAGCATTATTCATAATAGCCAAGATATGGAAACAACTTAAGTGTTTGTCAATAGATGAATGGATGAAGATGTTGTATATTTTATATATAAATATATATGTAATTCAGCCATGAGAGAGAAGGAAACCCTGCCATTAGCAACAACATGGACAGATACTAAGGGAGAGCATTGTGCTAAGTGAGATACATCACTTATATATTAAACTCAAAACGGGCTGAACTGGTAGAAATAGAGAGTAGGATGGTGGTTACCAGGGGCTAGGGGATGAAGAGATTGGGGAGATACTGGTCAAAGGATATAAATTTGAAGCTTGAAGATGATTAAGTTCTGGAGATCTAATGCACAGCATTGGGATTATAGCTAAGAGTTCTTAGCAAGTACTCAGACAATAAAAGAAAAAGAAAACTAATAAATTAGAAATCTGCTCTTAGACATCACTGTTAAGAAAATTCAAATCCAGCCACAGACTGAGAGAGAATATTTGCAAAACATATTACTAAAAAGGATTTATTCAGAATACATTAGAGAACTCTTATAATGAATAATTAGAAAAAAATAAAATGACTCAACAGAAAATAGGCAACTGCTTGAACAGAAATAATACAGAGATACAAATACATGATGAGATGCTCAAGATGCCATAACTCATGAGGGAAATACAAACTAAATCCATTATGAGATACTTCCACACTTCTCCTAAAATAACTAAAGTTATAAAAAGAAAAATAAAGCAAAACTGAGAACACCTTTTGCAGGCAGTGATGTGGAACAACCAACAACCAAAACTATTATATATTAATGGTGGGAATGCAAAATATTACAGTCATTTTGGAAAAAAAATCGACATTTTCCTATAAAATTAAACTTTCTCTTATCATACAACCAAGCAATTCCATTACTAGGTATTTACAAAAGAGAAACAAGACTTCCACACAGAAGTTAACAGTAGATTTATTCACAGTAGCCAAAAGCTGGTAGCAGCTCAAATATCTATCAATAGGTAGAGGGACAAACCAGTTCAGGTACATCCATTCAATGGAAAATGGTAACAATTTAACTGCTTTCATAAGCAATAACATAGATGAATTTCAAAAACATGCTGAATGCAAGAATCCAAACACATACTTCGTCTTATAGGAAATTCTAGAAAAGTTAAGTCGAATCCATAGTGAAAGGAGGTGGCTGGCTGGCTACCTGGGGCTAGACAAGGAGAGTTTCACTGCATGTACTCAAAGAACTTTTGGAGATGATGGAATGTTCTATAGTATAATGTAGTGGTGGTTACACAGGTGCATGAATTTGTCATGGGATGTACATTAAAAATGATGCATTTTAATTGATGTAAAATATATACTTCAATCAAGTTGAACTAGCAGTTAGTTTTGATTCTCACCTTTTCGTACATGGTGTATTTTGACTTAGCTCAAGTCAGATTAAAGTGTATCTATATTTTTGCTTCACAGTGTTTTATAAAGTGAGAAGACTATAACATCTGAGAAAATTCTGGATTCTCCTTACTTGTCATGAATAATTATTTGCGATAGCTAAGGGATTATATTTCTTTTGCTTGAAAAGGGTGTAAGTTCTGTAAGCTTTTTTCAGGTTTTATTTTACGTCTTAAATCACCCCCAATTAATCTATGTAGTTCATTCTCAGTATTCAAAATTGAAGACTGATATCTATCATTTTATTAGGATAATAATTTGATGTATGGTAGTTTTTTTTTTTTTTTTTAATGCTGTCTTGACCCAGTTGGGTCATTTCTTGAGCATCTAAGTCCACACACCAGCCACTTTCCTTATCAGGCAGCTTTTAGCCACCAGGGCCACTATCCACCTGCCCTAATTGCCCCAGGAACCAGACAAGGAGAAACAGCATCTATGCTCTGGAGACAGGAAGTCACTGAAATCAGCCACCCCACAGAAAGCCTGTGAACCTAGCTAATCCATTATGTGTGGCCGCACATGAATTGCCCCTTGTAAGTCTAGCTTACTGTTACCCTATTCCTGGGTGCACCTTGTACGTGGCCCTACTTAACAACTTCTCTAATTCTGAGTAATAAAGAGTTCTGCTTTTCATCTACCCAAGTACCACTACATTGTGTCCCACAATTAAAAGAATTTTTAAATCTTATAAAACCTACAGAATACATGTTTCTAGATAAATCTAGAATAACTTTACAATCAAATTTAGCACAGTCTTTTTAGAACACTAAAGTAATAGGTTCTAGACGTATACTTAGCAATAACTAAAAACAACCAGTGAAAGAATCTTTTTTTGTAAAATTTTTAATTCAGTGTGATTCATGTTGGGCACAGTGTTATACTGTTTACATTAATTTAAAACATTAACTAGCCAAATCTTTTAATTATAGTTGTGTTCTAGTTTATTTCAACATGTTTTCATTCTATATACAGAGCTTAAATGGAAAACATAGGTAAATGTTTGTAGTTTATATTGAAGACTATAAAATCTAGTGTGCTCAGTAAGTTTTTAAGTCAAATAGTAAACAATATGCTATTTTTTTCATTTATGTGCATACATGGTCCTAAATTCCAGTATTGTTCACCTACTGAGACATTTTTAGACTACATATAAGTTCTTACCCAGATTCTTATTTTATATAAGAGGAATACTAACAAATTGGAAGACCTGAAATAGAGGTTGTGAAGGATGATGAACGTTTGGGAAATGAAGGGTTGCAGAATCCAGCTAAAAAGCTACCACTTTTGTGGCAAATTCCTCTAGTTACTCAATCCTCACGTAATAGCTGTGATTCTGGAGGGTGTGTTTGACCGGCCGAAAAGTACATTCAAGATAATGCTGGCAAAGTACAGAGAGCCACTCATACTTTCATGTGCAACTCCCATCTCCATTTATTTGAACTAAAATCACATCTTTTCTTTAGCAAGCTTTCAGGTCCACTTTGCTTGATCAACAGCAAAATTAGTAATGCTGGGACTCACACCTGAATTTGATAATTTCATAAGCCTTTCTCTCAAATTTTAGCTATTATCACCTTCATGGTGTTTAAGACAAGACAAATACTTGTTGAGCACTGAATGTTTGTTCTCATTTATTTTGCCAAACACAATTTCACATGTTCTCACATTTAATCCTTACAGCTGCCCACAAAAGAAATATTTTGATTCCATCTGTAAAATTCCCATAGTTAAAAAAGCCTAGAGACCGGAAAATGGTGTTAAAATCTAAGGCTCCTAAAAGGGGACTCTGCAGGCAGTAAACTCAGGTTCTGTTGTCGGCTGTAAGTCTAAACCAAGATGTGTGATTTTGGGCAGGTCATTTTGCTTCTGTGTTCCTTAGGGTTTTCTTTAGTAGCACTGAGGATGTCAGAGTGGAAAGCTCTGAGACCCTTCCTGCTCATACCAATTATTAATAATTATAGTCTGAATAAAGACACTGACCATTTTAAGAAAAAAAAATAGTCTCTTAACGTTTCTTTTTCTTTTATTCAGGGCAGGCAAACATCCACTATCCTGGAGGAAGATTTCTGTGGTCCCGTGGGCTTCTCTCTCCTTTCTCTGTGTGTTAACAGATAGTACAGTGGTAACTTCAAGTCACAATACAATCCAAGTTTAGGAGTTAGAAAGTCTAGTTCTATTTAATGTTAAAAACCCTGAACTTAGCATAAAATATGGTAATCTCCCGCCCCCCCCCCCCCGCTATTATTACCATAACAAGAAAAATTCATGAATGGCCTAGGGCTTCATTTGTATTTAACATCCATTAAATACTGGCTATTGTATTACATATAGACATTTCCCAACTTTGTGCAGGACACATTACCTAAGTTTTACTGTCTGGCACCAAGGTTTAGGCAAAAATAAAATTTTTGTGTGTTGCGCATACTTATTGAGTTTGCAGACAATTTAGAATTTGATGAAAGAATGGCAAATAAATAAGATAAAAATAAGTTGAAGAGGTGTAATTTAACTTGAATAGTTACAAGGCCTGCTTTTCAAAGATATGCTCCCCATCTAGAATTATCAGTCATCTTTAACTCCATCTCTCTCTGCTCCCTCTTAATGTGTCACAGATTTAATTATCTGAGGCTTTGCCTCTCATGGCTGTGCATCCAGTCTGTCCCCAAAACCATCATCATATGAGACCCTGATTACTTTATACTTTCTTATCCCTATACCACAAAAGCATTTTCAGGCCAGAGCAAAAGTATTCTTTCTGATTAAATTATTCAGGTAGATTCATTTTAACCATAGTTTAAAAAATCTGTAACATTATTACTATTCAGAATACGTTTCAAGGTGAACGAAATTCCATCTCACGTGGATGTACTAAAAAAAATGATCAAGAGTCTGATGTAGCCTAGTTGGAGTGATTTTGGAAAACTGTTCCTCAAATTGAATCTTCTTATAAAATTAGTGTTATCCACTTAAAATTGCCCAGTGTGGACCAACTGAAAATGGCTTATTTTAAACTCTAACATTTTCCTTTGATGGATTTCACATACTGTATAGATAACTGATAAACTGTAAGTAGATCATTGGTCTTCTTAACCTACAGTACATTTAAGGGAGTAAATGAGTTTAATAAGTAATACATATGACTAAATGATATATAGATCCTAAATTTGATTTTTTTGAACTTCAGACAAAGTTAAAAATTCTTTCAGAATTGTCACTGAAAAAATGCAAATGAAAAGTAGCTTGCTTCATACGCCAGAAATGTTTGCAACTTGTCCTCATGAATTATACATATACATAGCTAATCACAGCCATTATATTTTACAAATCTCTTTAAATAGAGTCATCAAGCAGTGATGGTATGGGAACTAAAATAGCAGGGAGTTGAACTGGGATTCAATGAACCCGCTTCTGTTGCACCTACATTCAGTTTTAAATATCATTTAATTCTTTAAGTTTTATACTTAGGGAAAAGATAGATGTATGGGATACATTTTTTAGTTACAGACACATATATTACTGGTGTCTATATTAATATGTTAATAGCAATGAAATTTAATTAAGAGATGGAATTTTCATTCCATATGAGACCACTCACTGAAGCGTGAATTTAAAATATAGTAAAAATAATTATTTTAGTTTTTTCTTAACAAAGGAAGAAGAGCACATTGCCAGATAACTTTATACTTCAGTTCTGGTGAGAGAACCAGATATTTCTTAGTATGGCCTATTTTCCCAAACAGTTCATGGTAAATAGAAAGAAAAATCACACCAATTCTCCACATTTCCCTGTATCCACACTTTTGACGAATGAGTTTGTATCTTCTGCCATTAAGAGAGGGAGATTGTGTTCCCCCTTCAAATTTGAGTGGGTTTTGCCTTTGCTTTTTTTTTTTTTTTTTTCTGTAAGTATAGTCACTTACAATGAGTCAGTTTCTGGTGCACAGCACAAGGTACCTGCCATGCATATACATATATATACTTGTTTTTATATTCTTTCTCATTAAAGGTTATTACAAAGATATTGAATACTGTTCCCTGTGCTATACAGAAGAAATTTGTTTTTTAATCTATTTTTATATATAGTGGCTAACATTTGCAACTCTAAAACTCCCAAATTTATTCCTTCCCACTGCCTTTCCCCGATAACCATAAGATTATTTACTATGTCTGCGAGTCTGTTTCTGTTTTGTAGAAGAGTTCATTAGTGTCCTCTTCTTCCTTTTTTTAGATTCCACATATAAGTAATTATCATATAGTATTTTTCTTTCTCTTTCTGGCTTAGAATGATGATCTCTAGGTCCATTCATGTTGCTAAAAATGGCATTATTTTATTCTTTTCTTATGGCTGAGTAGTATTCCATTGTATAAATATACCACAACTTCTTTATCCAGTCATCTGCTGATGGACATTTAGGTTGTTTCCATGTCTTGGCTATTGTCATAGTGCTGCTATGAACATTGGGGTGCATGTATCTTTTGGAATTAGTTCCCTCTGTCGATTTTGCTTTGATCAATAAAATACCATAAAGTCATGCCTTAAGAGGCCTTGCAAATTCTGCTCTCTCCTCAACTTCTGCTTGCATCTCCAGGACAAGCTCACACAAGCTTTCTGAATTACGTGAAACTTGTAGAAAGGGCCATGACATTCCAGGTCGAAGATCATCTTGCACATACTGAGTCTTCCAGAAACCAGAAAAGCCATGCCTGGCTGAGATCACCTGAACAACCTAGCTGGCCTGCAGATTTATAGACCAACCCTTCCGGTGGCAGCTGTAAAAACTGGGGCACTAGATATGTAGACAGACACCTTTTGGGGAGATGTTGGTGACTAGGTTTAAATGCTGGGGAAGAGGAAGCCCAGAGGAAGGCATAGGAAGTTCAACACTCCAATCCAGGCTCCCAGAAGACTAACATTCAAGTGACCCCCGCAGTTCCCAGGCGCGGTCTAATGAGAGGCCTGGCCCTCAGGTAGCAGCTGGGAAAGCTTGCAGGCAAAGCCTTCCGAGGAAAAACTGGGAAATGAGCATTTTCGCCTCTTCGCTCTGCGCTGAGCCCACAGCGAGGGGACAACTGTGGGCAACACTCAGGTACTCGTTTAAAAACCCCTCCTTTGTTTAATGTGGTCCCTGAGACTCGGGGGTGATGAGCCCCACTGGCTCTCAGAGCAGGTGGCTTGGGAGCCAGGCCCGCAGGTAGCAAGCAGCCTTGAAAGCCGGGACACCGGACGTGCGGTGAAGAGGACACTGGGCTTTATCGTTGGAGAGAGCCAGGGCGAGGAGGTGGGACAGGTGGCCCCCAGTTCTCTTCGTTTGCTTCCGGACGCAGGGTGAGTCCAAGCCCAGCCCTTGAGTATCAGCTGAGAAAATGTGCAGCCAAATCCCTTCCAGGGAGAACCCGGGCGCGGGGTGCTTTTGCCTGCTTCCTGCGCGCCGGGCGCTGGGGCAGAGCCACAGGGAGTGTTCACAGGCTCGTTCAGAAACTGCACCTTTGTTCGGCGTGGACCCGGGGGACTCGGGAAGGCCACACCCTGTCGGCGCTCCGAGCTCAGGGACTTAGGAGCCAGGCGCTTGGGCGGCAGCCGTGCAAGCTGGGGCACTGGATGTGTGGTCCTCAGGGAGGAGCTGGGGGTGGGAGTTCCCGTCTGGTTATAGAGTGCTGTCCTGGGGGTGGGGTTATGGTGACAGTGTGTCTCACCTTTCCTAACCTGTTCCAATGTGAGGGTTTTCTCTCCTGATCTGTGGGAGTCATTCTTCTAGCTTCTGAATGTCTCTCAGGAGGAACTGGTCCCAGTGTAGCTCTACCTTCTGTCCATCTGTGGGCAGAGGGGATGTCATCTTTTATTCTGCCATCCTGCTCAGATATAAAGTTTTCAATAGCCAAGTCGATACATATATTTTTTTTTTCTTAAATTTTGGTATCTTGAAAAGCTTTCTTCCATAGCCCCTGAATTCCGTCTACCCTATGTTTTCAAAATCCTTTTAGTCTCACATAGTGTAATTAGAGCAACATGAGGTAAAAGTTCTGAAGAAACTTGGTCATTATTTCCATATTGTATTCTGAGTGCAAAAGGCACTGACTGATGTAAGGAGAAAAAGAACATCCCGATCTGGTGCTTAATGTCTGTTGCATTGTGCTGCGTTCTCAGGCAGACTGCCCATTTCTCATAGCCGTTTAAAGTAGCTCTTTCTGAATCCTCAGCAGTCACAAAACGTGTGATAGTTTCATCACTCACCATACTAGATACACATTTAGAATGCAATCCCAGAAGAATTAGCATGTCAATTTGACTTGTATAGAAAAATGTTTTAACTCTTGATATCATTCATTAGTTCAGTTCAATTTAAAAGTCTCTACTCATTTCTCTGTAGCACTTTTTCGTAGCTGACCATTACCACACGTTCATTTATTATTGCTGGTCTTTCCCAGCAGAATGAATGTTAGATGAAGGCAGGGTTATTTTTATCTTTTATTCATTGTCTAGTCTCTAATATGTGAACACATGACTTGCAACTGCAGTAAATAATTGTTGGAAGAATGAGTGAAATCAATTCAGTGAAAGCCAGATCTTCTTGCAGATGCTAAGTGAGTAAGACATTGCATCTCCTCTCAAGGATTTACAAAACCAAATGTAGGAGGAAGCGTTTAATAAGAGTTAATCTGTATTTCTGCTAAATAGAAGGAATATGTACACAAAGTGTTTTAGAAAGAAACAATGGATTTTTAAAGAAAAATAATCAAAATTTATTTTGAGACTGATTCTCAAGAATACAGTGACATGTGAAACAGCACTCAAGACTGGACTAATCATAAAATACAGATGTCTTTGTTGAAGACAGCATGACATGCTGAGAGAATGGTAATTTTTGACATACGGTTAAGATATTGAATAGCATTAAGACTGAAAAGAATGACTGAGGCCAAATTAACCCCAAACTTGAAAATTTTCCTGAGATTTTTGACATTTTTTCACGAGAGAAGGAATGTTAATGAGGCTCTCTGAGCACTAGTGTAACCTGGTCAGATCTGTGTGTTTCAGAAAACGAATCCTGTCAGCAGTCCAACAGACGGACTTGAAGCTGGGGATGTCACCCACGGGGGTCCCGGTCTGGAGATGGTCTCTGTAGTGTGGGTGAGAGATCGTGAGGCTGGAATTAGAATAGCGACAGCAGGAATAGAGTTAAAACAACAATTTGAAAGTGATATCAAGAAGAGGGATTATAGACCAATTGTATATATTCGGTATGGGAGGAGGAGGACGCAAAAATGCTTCTTGAGTCCTAGGCAATGGCGTAGATGGTAAAGTTGTAAGTTCAGATCAGAAACCCAGGCAAAACGAACCTAAGAATGCTAAAATTATTCCTTCTCTACCTGTATGTGTGGAGATACATATTTCCCTCTTTCCAAAATCCTAAATGAAAAACCCCTACTTTTTCAATCAAAACCCTCCAACATTTTATTCAAAGTAATTTTCAGTGTCATTTTTGGTCCTATTCATTTATATTCATTCTGGTCCTATTAATTTTCCTAAGCGTGAGCGCTAGTCCACTATTTTCAGCCTGTCATGCACTAACTTGTATAGTGCCCTCTACCAATGAGCTTATCGGTTAAATCACACATTCAATCACCAAACTCTTCCTGATCAGGAACTGCATGCAAGTAACAGTGCTCAATTCTGGGAGGGAAAAGTTGAATCAGGCAAAGAAGAATTAGACTTCCAAGAACTAAGGGAGGAAATTTGTCTTAATAATGGGGCATTCCAACTGCAGTGGTCAAATGTGTGTTGCGCAGTCTTGCTTTTACTATCAAACTAATGACTTAGTGCCTAAGACCTAATGTCTTCTTTATCTCATCTCTGATTACTCTGTCTTACAGTGGCTTCTCTCAGGTCTGAACATAAGCATTATTATCGATACCATTCTGTTGGACTCTTTAAATTGAAATTATTATTGAGATAATTGTAAAGGCACAAGCAGTTGTAAGAAATAATACAGAGAGATCTCGTGTACGTTTTGTCCTTCCTCAGAGATAGCACTGTGCAAAACTGTAGTACACTGTCTCAACGAGGGTACTAGAATTGATGCAATTCATCAGTTTATATTCGGATTTCCCCACACTTAACTTTTACTCATTTGTGTGTGTACATATATGTGCGTAATAAGTTCCATACATTAAGTTTATGCAGCCCATGACAGTCAAGATACTGAACAGACCCAAAGCCACAATGGTCCCTGTTTTACCTTTTTATAACTATATCTCCCTCTCTAACACCTCCCTGTCCTTGGGCCTCAACCACTAAACTGACCTTCACTTCCAAAATATTTTCATTTAAAAAATGCTGTATAAATGGAATCACACAATATGTAACTTTTGGGGGGTTACTCCCCCCCCACTCAGTCTAAGTCCCTGGAGATTCATCTAAGTGGCTGTGTGTAACAACAGTTCATTCCATACTTTGGATGTACCCGTTTGCTTAACTGTTCACCTGCTGAAGTACATCTGAACTGACTTCTATTTGGCTGTTACAAATAAAGCTGCTTCAGGTTCTTGTACATTTTTTTGTTTGAACGTAAGTTTTCATTTCTCTGGAATAAATGCTCAAAAGTGCATTTGCTGGATAATTGCCTCTTTAAGAAAATACCAAACGGTTTTCCCATGTGGCTGTGCCATTTGGCGTTCCCACAAGCAATGCATGAGTGATTCAGTTTCTCTGCACCCTTCCTAGAATTAGGTGTTGCCCCTATTTTTTATTTCAGCCACACCCAACTCTTTAGGTCACATTTCTTGCCTAGGCGAAGTAACTATAAATAACTTCAACAGTTAGTTAATCTGACTTTGGTGGACATGATGTGTCATACAGATCCTCCAGGGATCGACTGTTGCCTCACTTGCTGGGGTGACGGAGGTGGCCGCATCCTTAGTGCTGCCTCAGCTGCAGAGACTCCATAAGGTCACATCGTTTCCCAGGACAGACCACATCTAATGACTGATGCGGGACTTCAAAGACTTTGTCACTAAGCCCCACTTGGGAAAGCAGTAAAGGACCACACTAGCCCCAAAGCTCCCTGTGCAGTTGGCTGAGGGTGGATCTCAACTCAGCTTCTCTCCACCCTCTCCTTCTTTCATCTCTTCCCTTGAACAGGTTTCGATGTAAGGGCGCTCCTTCAGATCAAATACCCACAAAGAATCAATCAAATACTCACAAAGAATTAATGTGTATTTCTCTAAGAAAATTATTTCAAATATCAGCTTTCTGAATAGTTGTAATATAATTTAATTTAAAAAATAACCTTTTTTTCCTTTTTCAAAATGTGGCAAGACAGGTAAGTGTATACCATTTGGACAGAAATTTTAAATCCACTTTTATATCTCTCGTGAACAAAAATAGTACTTGATACAGTGACAGGAAATATATATTTACTAAATGATGCAATCTGTTTCTCAGATATTTTTGCAAAAGTCATTACTGCATTTATATATCTTGAGAAATAAGAATTATTTTGTTAATTACAAAATTCAAATTGTGAGACATTCAATGCTACTTATTTTAGCTTCTTATTTTTACGGAGGTATTCAGTCCAGATTTGTAGTGAGAGTTGAAAACAGAGTGAGAAAGTGGAGCGAGAGGATTCTCTAAGAACGTTATGCAAGTTGCTCTTCTTACTTCTGCTATATAATGTAAATGCTCTCCACAATGCAACCTGTACTCTAACACTTTGTAAAACAGGAAACTAAGATCATGGCAGTCTTCACGTGTTGCTGCTCTAGTTAAGCTTTTTCAAGTAGCTGAATTTGTTTACAACTTTCTTTTTCTGAATTGTTCACTGAGTAGAAAAAGAAGCTTTGCAAACTTTGCAAGGGGTCAGGCTTCTAACGTTCTGTTCCTCTGTTTTGTAAGTACCATCCAAAGACTGTCAACTATTTGTAGATAAATAGAGATTTAGAGAATTTGAGCCATTTTAATTAAATGAATAAATTATGGAATTTTTAGTATCGATATTGACATCTATTATTGACCACTCTTGATCAAAACCGGAGGGATGGAAATTTTCATTTGCCAAATAGTTCTGACATGGTTTTACTATGGCTTTAATCGTGAGAATAAATGAAACTATCTAATGAAGAAAAATCTAGGAGACATTTTGTGCATTTCTATCTTCAAAAAGTTTATTTCTACCCTTGCTCCTTTGAGAGCTCACTGTAATTTTTAAGGGTAAATGGACTAGGGTTACAAACTGCTGCATTTTCTTTTTGTTCTATGTTATTTTCTTGAAAATAGAGATGCTATTCAATTCTACCTAGTTTTCTTAAGTGTATTAGTAGGTTATGTACGGAAACATCAGTTTTAAAGAAACTGAAGTTTTAGTGTCTGGTTTAACTGCAGTTTGATCACTGTATATATTTAAAATGTGCACAGAGGGAAGAAATTTAAGTATTATAAAACCTGCGAGTCAGGTACTCTAGCACTGAGAGGACTCCTCCTAAGGATGTCAGTTAAGTACCTGATTAGCTGTAAAACATCTTGCTCACAAGGGGCCAGGCAGTCATCAAGGTGAAGGGAGCTCAAAGGAGCCTCAAAACTGAGCAGACCCACACTCATTTATTCATATATATGCATTTATTCCAGGTGAGTTTAGTTTCCAGAATGGATTTTAAAACTTTTCCAATGTATTCTTCATTGCAAGATGATTGATTATATGAAAACCTCCCCAATGATCTCATTACCAGGTTATTTAAATTATTTAGTTTAGAAATAGATGTATTTCATAATACCTCTTTCAAAAATGATGCCATGAAATAAGTGTCATTTTTTGTTGTAACCAGTCTAAATAGAAAAAAACAAAAATGGATAAATAAACATGTCCTGTTATATAAGCAACACGTGGCAAGTTTTCTCATGTGGTACTAGAACTTGACAGTAATGACTACATAAATGATAATATATTAAAACTTTGATTCTGGAAGTATTGTTTAACCTCTTATCTCTATACCCCTAAAATTTGTCATTTATAAGCTATTTAATTCCCGTGCATTTAACTGTTAGGCCAACTTCAATGCTGGTGACCCTGATGTAGCAGCAGCACAAAAGCTCACAGGAAAAAGTTTTACCAATATTTATTATGAGAAATTTACCAAATTCATTATGAAAAGCAGATATTTGTATTTGAAAATTCACTGCATTCATAATTTTAAAAACCTTAGCCAAAACAAACTATGAAAAAGAAACTCTAAAAGAAAGTATTTTTAATATAGAAGTGTATAGTGTTTGCCTTTGAAATATTTGAAAATTATCTTGATTTTGCTGTTCACTTTGAGATCAATTTTGGTATATTTATGATATGAAGTTAATTTTCAGAAATATAATTTCTATTTCTGTTACTGGTACACCCCCAAAATAGAATTGAGTTAGTTTCCAGGAAATAGCTCCCATGTTGTCAACACATAAAACATAGCTTTATTTGGCATGCCAATTTACCAGCAGAATTTTGAGAATAAAAAAGGAAATCTAAGTACGTTTTATGATGCCTATACTGAAAGTGATCATAACACGTTGTTAAGAGGAAAGCATTAGTTTCTTTACATAAATCAAGGAAATAGGTATAATTAGTTTAGACAAATTCTTATATATGTATGAAAAGTTTCTAAAGAAAATTTTAAAACAAGTATCATGAACAATAGAACAAAGATTAATTTTTAATGAATTACAATATTTTTATCATACAGTCAAAGAAAATATTATCTGAATATAAAGACACAGATAAGCGAAGTAAGTGAATTTGCGGGTATACTTAGAGCACTACCTCGATGCTTGGGACTGTGAATTACATTAGTACACATGTCAATTTGCAGTATTAGAGTAACTGCAGATCCGCTCTCCATTAGTCCTGTGACCCACAACTTGCTATTTGTTTAAAGGCTGCTAGTGACATGTGAGTGTTATACAAATGTTGAGATACTGGGTATTAGGGAATCCTAAGATCTATCTGACTATCTAGAAATTTTGTCATATACAATCTTCCAGGGCAAATCAGGAATTTTATTTATTTAATTAGGTAGCTGTTTATTATTTGTTTATTCATTTCTTTTTCTTTTGTTTTGATGGGTATTATTTATCCAGAGCTCAAAACTTAAAAGACAGAGTGAGACACGTGATGGAAAGAAAATTATCTTTCCTTTTTCTGTTAGAGTTTTCATTTCCACCCTTACTTTCTACTTTCCAGCTTTTTATTAAAGTTTATTATTACTATTACTGCAATTTACATTTATACCTTTAAATATGTTTAATTTACACACTTCGATGATACCTATTTTTACCCCAGCTAGTAAAAATTTGAAAATCAGCACACTTAAAATATCTCACATATCTCTTTCTATTTCCTCATTATTTGTTTTTTTAAAAGTTACATTATGTTCTGTAAGCATAATACCTCCTTTTCTTTTAGTATATTCAATAAAACAGTTAAATAGATTTAATGTCTCTTGGCTGTTCATTTGCCATTTTTCTCTCGGTGGATGATATGTGCTGAGAATTTCTTCAAAATGAACTTACAGTTCAAGTGAACTTACGAGGAACTCTGGTTTCTTGTAAGCTAAAAAATATTGCTCCCTCATCCCTGTTTCATTCATGTTTGAATAGTGGTTTAGCTAGCTATAAATTTATTAGGTCACACTTTTCTTCCTTGAAGATCGTATAGGTGGTTTTTCACGATCATTACAACATTGAGGAGTGCTGCGGAGAAGTTGAAGGTCAGCCTATTTTTTTTCACCTTATAGATGAATTATCATTTTTTCCCCTGGCTGCCCAAAGCATTCATATCTAGATCAAATTTGAAATTCAATTAACTTAAAGGGTTTATTTTATAAGCGGATACTTTTAGGTCAGCTTCTCCTAGGATACAGTGTTCTCTTTAAAGAAGTAAATTCAAGTGTTCTTTTATATCTGAAAAGTTTTTTTTTCCCAATTGAATATCTAAATGTTTTTTTCTTTGTTCCACTCTTTTAATGGGACCCATTAGGAGATGCTGGTTTAGTGAATTTGATCTTGTTTGAAAAAAATTCTGCTTATTTTAAGTTTCTCTGTATTTTGCTCAACTTTTTGTTTATTCTTATTTTACTTTCTTCCGTTTTTAAAGGCTTGTCCTCTGCTTTTTCTTACTGTGAATTTAGCAATGCCTTTTACATTTTTGCTGCCTCCAACTTAGCGTTTATTTCTATGGGACTTTTCAAATTTTCATTCTTTCCTGAGTTTTAATGACTCATGTTTCATTTCCTTCTCAGCATTTCTTCTCTATGAAGAAATGGTTGATGTTCTTGTAACGTTAACATGATTTCTTCAATAGTTTTATAACTGATTGTGATATTTTGGTGATGATTTGTAGCTGATCGACAGCAGCATTTTTGTGGCATTTTTCCTCTGGTGAATTTTCTTTTTCTTCATTCTTTGCACAATTTTATTATATTTACTTTGTCTAGGTCTGTTATCATTTGAATTTGTTTCCCTCTTTGAACCAGATGATTCTTCTTAGGAGACAACCCAGGCTCATGTTCCCGGTTACTAGAATTTCCCTGCTAAGGAAAATGAGAATTTGGGGTGCCAATGAGATCTCTCCAGCCAATCAGGAGCAGCACCACAGGGCTGCTCACAACACGGGGCTGCCCTCCTCTCCCTGCGGCACCGGCATCTTCCTGTCCAGACACATAAACAGCGTGTGCAGTTTCCCATCCTTACCTGTCAAGCGACCAACCCAGCAAATCTCACAGCCAGGTTTTGCACTTAGTTTCCAGTGCTGATGATAAACATGTTTGCTTCACATTTCGCCCTTGCACTTCAGGTGTGCTACTTACTTGACGAAGTGTGCTGTGTAAGCTTTTTCAAGATCTGTGGACAGGGCCATGCTACTCCATACTTCCCTGCACTGATTTGACCTTCAAAAGGTTTTGGAAATCACCTCTCCTCCTATTTTGGAATTCAGAGCTTTGGATATGTTCTGGTTTCTTCAAAGTTGACATTTATTTTTTGTTTCTCATTTTTCTATTTTCTTTTGGGTGATTTCCAAGAGAAGAGGAAAACAAATACAATTTTTGAATGGATGTTTTCTCAGATATTTAGGAACAAGAAAGTAAGTTTTATTAGTCACCATGCTTTTTGTCTAAGTGTTACCAAACACACAAACTGACATCAAAATTACATATTTGTAAATCTAGAACTGGCCCATATTATGTTGATTCCATCACTTTGAAAAGGATGTAGTTGTATCTTCTATTTCTTCTACTCTAAGTCACATCATTTATGTTACTTATCTTTGTTAATCATTTTCTTATTCACTGTATACTCTGTTTCTATTTTTTCCACTATAGATTTCTATACTTCACATATTGCTTCTCGTTTCTCTAGTTTACAGTTTTCTTTCTAGGTGTTTATCTATTTGTTACATAACTTTCAACAGGACACTCTTGATCCTTTCAACTCTTATAACTGACAGACTGGCAAATAATAGTTCATAAAAAATTAGAATCAAACTTTGTTATTTCTTTAGTTTATTCCTGAGCACACATGATGACAGAAGAACAGCTCACAACCTGAAAGCTGCAAGTTAAGTTTTATTTGGGGAATTGTACTGAGAACTACAGCACAGGAGACAGCCGCCCAGATCGAGCTGAGGTACTGCTCCGAAGAGGTTAAGGGAGGAGCCAGGATATAAAGAACTTTTTTTTTTTTTGCTGGGAAAAAACTATGTAATCAAAGAAAAAAACGTGTAATCGAGTATCAAAAGATTACGGCTAAACACAAAGAACAGACATCTTAATTTAATAAATTTAGTGCTTTTCTGCGTATGGCAAGATCCGAGGATCTGGATTCATCGAAATGTTTCCTTAGATGTGCGTCTTAACTATCTAGCCAGTATCCCAAAGCATGGAGTGCTGCCTCCTGCTTTTCTCCACCCTGAATTCCCCTCAGGGCCACTGTCTAAGGGCAGCTGCAGTGGCTGATGGCTTGATCCTTTTAGAACTGGGCTGGCAGAAAGATTCTTTGTTTACTAAGCCGCAGGCAACATTCCTTGACCACCCACACACATGCACCATACACACACACAATTCATGGTATCTTCAAATAACCGTAGCTTCCTGTTTCTTGCTTCCCACCTAGATTCTAGTGGGCACACACATTTTCTACCAGTCCCTTTCCTTCTTCCATTTATGTTGTGGATCAATGTCGAATCCAGGTTTTTTTCCTGCCAAAATACAATGGAAATCCAATATAAAGATTTAGGTCAATCTGTTACATTAATTTTGGTTGCTACAGGATCTTCCTTAATACTGTTGCCTACATGATTTTTTATTATATTAAGAAAGAAAGATTTCAGACTTTCTTTTAATTTACAGATTCGGAATTTTCTTTCTTTTTTGCTGTTGTTAGTTTTATACTTCTTGGTAGAATACTTCTTTGGAAAAAGATGAACCGGTAAATGTACTCTAAATTCATCAGTGAATCTCAGTTGTGATACTGTTTTTATATTATGCTTGAAAAAAAAAGCCCCAGATTCCATTCATTGTTCTATTATCTTAGCTATCACTTCCTGGTTTTTTTAGATAGATACATAGTTACATTTGAGGAATAAAATATTCTTTTTCAAAATACATAATGTTTGAGAATAGTTTTGGTATTAGCTTCAGTGTCCTGGGATTTCATGAAAAAGCTTGGGTAAAGCAAGGGACAACACTTAATGCTTTCCAATTTTGAAGAATGTCTCCAGTTTTCTTTTAGAAAGAATATAAAGAACCACTGTAATGCAACTTCTGAGCCACGTATGCTCAAGGTATCTTTACATACTTCTAAGATATTAATAGACTAAAGAATGGTGACCAGAGTAAAATGCAGGAACACTGCAAAACCAGATGAAAAATCTATTCAGAGAGGATAACCTGACTTAACATTGCATATGAACCAAAAGAGAAAAAATTACAATTGAAGAGTAAAATAATAGGACAAAAACTTTTGGAAAAAATGAGCAGGTATGAAGTAAATGAAAAGACATCAAATTTGAAGATTAAACAAATAGATTCCATTCATTTTATGAAACATATTACAGCAAATTGTTCAGGCAAATTAATGCTATTTGCATGTCAATAGAATGATTGTGAGTACAATTTTATATCATGGAATTATGGAAATTAATCTTGAACATATGAGCTTTTAGTGGTTAGAATTTAATTCCAAAATCATAAACACTTTAAGTAGTTAATTTTCGTATTTGAATGAGAAATGCTTGTATTTTCTGTTAAAACATTGTGCTGTTAGTAAGAGTTGGCTATTGTGATGAAACAAAGACAGTCAAAATATATAATAACTCCCATAAAGTGAAATTTTTTTGCTCATATGCCAGTTCAGGTCAGGTTCTTATAGGTCAGATTTTGATATTGTAGGAAAAATATTAATTGTCACCCTGCTGAGCCTGGAGAGGACAGGAGTTGTGAAGAGAATCTATCAGAATAATTGTCACTCAGAAGATGTAAAACACAATTAATCCTTTCTATGAAAAGAGAGGATAGTCACACTCGACTCCATGCTGTCAAAAAGCAGGTGCTTGAGGTATCTTGGAAAGAGGATATAAAAGGGCCCGTTAAGCCCAATGCTTCCATGAGAGAAAAGAGTTGTAAGTTTCTAACAATTCGAGCCTATAATGAATGTATATCAATGTATTTTTATTTTAAAACTTAGGTTCTTTAAATAGGTAGAACATTTGGACACCTTTTTTTGAGTTGTGAAATTTTAACGAGATGTTTTCAAAAGAAGAGACATTTCTCTCCAGTAGTCCTTGCTTCTGCTGAAATGACGCCTACAAAGGTCAGAGACGGATGGAGCCTTCAGGCCGCCCCTTTGCTGTCATACCTATGGAACAGCAGGGTCCGCCAGCCGAAAGGGCAGGAGTGATGTTCCCTATAATGAATAGCACTATTTTGTTACTTGACCTTCAAGACAGCCTGAAAATTTCAAGTCAGAGATCAGTGTGGAAAAGCAAATTGATGAGCGGGAACACTGTAATCTTAGCTGATAACTCTTTAAAAGGTAACCAAAGCTATTTCTTTGCTCCCTGGACAACGGTAAACTTTTCAAACAACCTTGAAAAAAAAATCTGGTGGAGCATAAGAGAAGTGAGTGTGCTGAATGGCCTTTTTAAGACCATGAGTTATGTTAAGAATATTGAAGCAGTTTTTCTTCACAAATGGTTATTCAAAATGCTGAATACACCCAAAATTAGGAATGAGAATAATATAAGACAGTAGGTAAACAAACCTTGGAGGATTTGGAGGAACTTCCAAGAAATGTTCACAAAGAAAAAAATCATAAAGGGCAAAAGAATAACAGGACCTAAGATAGATCTCAGTGGAATTTAGACTGGGGTCAAAGGGCACATCACCAGATATAAATCTGAGAAAAACACAAACTTGCAATAAAAAAAAAAAAGCAAAGGAAAGACACTGAGAGCATCTTTTTGGAAGTTTTCTGAAAAGGTAGGAATCAGAATAAAAAGTTCCTTAAAATGTATTCTCTACTATTTTTTTGTTTTGTTTCCATAATTTCAACTGACTTAAATCCCTTAAATAACATATATATATACGTATATACATGCATGCATATGGAAATATGAAAAATAGATGAAAATGAGGATATTTTTAATAAGGAAAAAGATAATAATTATGCATAACTTTCTGTATATTTTAAAAATTACTCTAAAATGATATTTATATTAATACATATCATAAAAGTGAAAATACCAGAAGAAGTGTCCTATAGAGTAATAACATAGTTTACTTTATCTAGATAAAAAGAATTATATTAATATAGTCCCTTTTTTTCAGTGAATATTTCTGTAATTCAGATTAGCTCATGGATGACTGGGGAAAAAAAAGGAATGACGTTGTTAAAAGATGGAAGCCTTGTTAATCCATATGGTGTTTTTCCAGCACACTTAACGTTTTCTGCTCCCAAGTAAAGCAATTAAAGATACAGAACACTAAATGAGCAAGCCTCAGCAAATTCTGTTAAAACTCAGTACTGTACACATGCCAGTTCCATCCCCCTCTCCCTTTTGTTTTAGTTTGGCCACATGTCCTGTCCAGGCAGTGCTGATTGCTCTGTTCTCCCTGATATTTGCACACTGTATCCTTGTTTTCATAAATTGGTAACCCCATCTCTTCCTTATACACCATTTAAGCAAGCTACTTACAGCTTTTTAAAATTGAAGTGTAGTTGATTTACAATATTGTGTCAGCTTCAGGTGTACAGCATATTGATACTTATTTTGGGGAAATTCAATTTCATTATAGGTTATTTTGTAACATTGGTATTCCCTGTACTATACAGTAAATCCTCATTGCTTATCTATTTTATGTGTAATAGTTTTTATCTGTGAATTACATACTTCTAATTTGTCCCTCCTTCCCTCCATCTTCCCTTTGGTAACCATAAGTTTGTTTTCTGTGTCTGTGAGTCTGTTTCTATTTTGTATACATATTCATTGGTATTATTTTTTAGATTCCACACATAAGTGATATCATATGGTATTTGTTCCTCTCTATCTGACTTATTTCATTAAGCATAATATTCTCTAGGTCCATCCACATTGCTGCAAATGGCAATATTTCAATTTTTATGGCTGAGTAATATTCCATCATATATATACATATATATGAGATTATTTATCTATATATAGCATCTTCTTAATCTACTTCTCTGTTGATGAGCACTTGGGTTTCTTCCACGTCTTGGCTATTGTAAATAGTACTGCTATGTGTATTGAGGTGCATGTATCCTTTCAAATGAGTGTTTTCATTTTCTCTGGATATATACCCAGAGTGGAATTGCTGGATCAGATGGAAGTTCTGTTGATAGATTTTTAAGGGAACTCCATACTGTTTTCCGTGGTGGCAGCATCAATTTACTTCCCACCAACAGTGTACAAGAGCTCTCTTTTCTCCACATTGTCTCCAACATCTGTTATTTGTAGGCCTTTTGATTTTGGCCATTATGACTAGTATGAGGTGAGACCTCCCTGTGGTTCTGATTTGCATTTCTCTAATAACTAGTGATATTGAGCATCTTTTCATGTGCCTGTTGGACATCTGTATGGCTTCTTCAGAAAAACTGTCTCTTCTGCCCATTTTTTGATTGGATTGTTTGTTTTTTGATGTTGAGTTGTATGAGCTGTTTGTATATTTTCAATATAAATCTCTTGTTGGTCACATAATTTGCAAATATTTTCTCCCACCGTGTAGGCTGTGTTTTCATTTTATTGATAGTTTCCTTTGTTGCTCTTCCACCTATTTAAATTGTACAGCTGTATATTAAGTCTAATATTTTGTTACATACTAGGAATTCAATATTTTTTTAGCTGCTTTAGTGCTTTTATTATTTTTATCAGCGTAATTAAAGCATTAGTTAATATTCCTGTTGCAAAGTTTCTTAGGACTTTAGTTAATCTGCTTAAAACCTGTTTCTTCAAAACTGTTTCCCCTGTTTTCATATGCTTATTTACATCATACTATTTTATTCAAAATAAATATATTGCATTATTGAAGATTGTATATAATAAAGCAATTAGGACTCAAAAAAGGTGCTTTAGTACAAACAGTTGATTATAACTGACATATTTGATAAAATCAGGAAGAATACATCAAACATCATTGATCATAAATTTTCAGTTTTTTATTCTATAAGTTCTGGTTGAGAAATGGAACAGGCAGTTTGTACTGAAACCACATGGCAGCTTATGTAGGTTAAAAACTACGCTTTTAAACAATAGTTACGTATTGGATCTTGACTCAGAACACACATAAGGATAATTTTATGCCTCAATCAACCCTACAGAATATAGTATGCATGCTATCATTGTATTTCCAAGTGTTAGTCTTGGCTTTTGTTTAAACTGTGAGATGCCAACACTAAGAGAGTATAGAAGAAGATGAAAATTGCAGTTATTAAGTACAACAAAATAAGTATCTGTACAAAAGTCTCTGGATATGCTGATATGGAATTAACAGAAAACTATTCTGAATAAGGGAAAACTAACAGGAAACTGAACAGTGAAAATTCTTTTCATCCATCACAACCTAATGGCAACATTTAAATGACAGAACTGGGCACAGTCGGTTCCTATAACAAGTATCAGAGTCAGTGGCAGAGCTGAGAAGGCAACGTTCAGTCATTTCTTTGCAACAGTGTTCTGACAGAAATGATCTGAACTCAATTTATCTCTTCCCTCAGAAAGACTTTTAAAAGCTGAAAAAGAATGACACCAATTTTATAGGACTTTTGCATCTACATAAATCTACAGCACCTTTTGTCAACACATGGCCTTACCTTCCTCCATTGACCAAAAATCTGGGTCAATTATCTTTCTCTTACACGGTCAACTGCTTAAAACTAGTTCTTTGAAGTCTTGGATTTTTTCCCTTTTTCTAGTTCACGTGTTTAAAATTAAAATTTTGATTTGGAAAAGAGTTAATTAAGCATCTACTCCAGTGATACACTGGGTACCTGGAACACAGAGCAGGTGGTTAAAAAAGCGTAATTATCACAGTTTCATTTTTATTCTCTATGAGAAATCATATGTGAAATGTGGCCAAATCCCGGTAGATTTCAGAAGATTTTCCATGGAAGCCAGGATAATTCAGAGCCCACATTATTAATACTATTTTCCTTTGATGGGATCACTATCTAACTTATAATTCATGTATATAACTTTAAAACTCTACTATTGTCTCCAGTTTTGCCATTAACTAATTGTGTAAACATCTGTTTTATGTGTAAAATGGATATTTTAAAAATATTCAAGCTTTAAATTATGTTTCTATTATTTCATGAAAGAGAAATTTAACATCTAGTTATATAGAGATTGTTTCCTCTTCTCCCATTACAACAGTTAAAATAAGTTTTATTTAAAATCTCACAAATGTACACTTTCATTTAGATGGTATTTCTCTCTGTTTCCATCCCAGGAATCCTTATATTGACATCTCTGGTTATGGCTGAGTCTGTGAAATACATATGCCAGGAAATATTTTTAAATTCCAACAGACTGGTAATATAAACATTCCTTCAGTGAAGCAGTGGTTAAAAAGAAGTAGATCCTCTCCACTTTTTTAGAAAAATTTCCATTATAACAGGTTCAAAGCAGCAATGGAAGTGAGTATTCTTCACATGTTCAAGAGTTTTTACTTTATTTTGCAACAATTAGCACTACTTGCAAACCACACACACACAGAATACACTAGTTAATTCCATTTGATTATTTACATGAGATGTGTATCTAGCTGTATATTCAGTACCCACAGGGATTTCCACTGCTTCCTTTACTTAAAAGAAGAACATAGAATTTGGTGTGCACGAACTCGACGCAAAACACTTTGTGAGAGAAAATTTGATGCCTAAAGACAAACGTCTATTAAACATCTATGATTAACTCGCAAAGAACACACTTTTGTTGTCAGGATCTATTACCACACTGTTAGAGACAAGAAACTAAGGCTAAAAGACACTGAGACTCGCTCAAGTTCACACTGTTACTAAGTGGTAACGCTGATATCGACTGGCAGAGCTGGCAAAAACCGTAGCGGATCAAAGACTAACAGTCAAGTTTCAGTGACAGAGAAAAAACCAAGAAGCACTGAATTGTAAGTTTTACCTTAACTTGTGTTTCTCAGGAATTGATCAAGTAATAATAAAGATCATCAAGCAATTGGAGATTGGTGGAGATTTCTTTTAGAAATTTTTAAAGTTCATAAACACTGTTGAAGCCTCGGAGGATCAGACAAAATCATGAATGGTTAGTGGATGAAACAGTAATCGAGGGAAATCTAGTTACCTGGCATCTTCACAACTCTTAGCGTTGTTCTATTTACTAATAAATGGGGTAACATTTTTTTTCTTTTTTCTTTCAAATTCTCTATTTGTGAGGCCATAGTGGTGGTGACGATGACTCGGGCTGGGACGTTTGGTGTTACTGATATATATTTTAACTTAGACTTTAAACTCTAAACCAAAGACATCCCTAATACCACCTTAGTAAAAGCACATTTAAGTTTCTGAATAAGAATCCTAGCAGACTGAAACATTACGGGTTAAATCTGACAACTGAAAATCTTCATGTATCTTTCCAAATAGGAGAATAGTATCTAACATTATTTCAAAAATGATAATGACCAATGGGAAGTCAAATTCCATAGAGCTTAGGCACAAAGACATACATAGAGAATAAAATACACTGTAAAAATTGTGCAGAACTTATTTTACATGAATAGATGGGTGGATGTCTGCATACTGTGCAAATATACAGGGAATTTATTGTTATCTATTTTGTGCAGTTGATGAAACAAAAATTTAAAATGTTTTTTACATTAAACTGTATTCGCATACCACAAAATTCAACAGATTAAGGAAATTCATATTTACCCTATCAATTTAAATGTTTTATCATTAAATTTCAAATATTAATTCTTCAGTGCATTATTAATAATTAATTTTGCTAGCGAATTACTGTAGTGCTTTCTAAACATCTATTTTTCTGAAGAACGTGAGAGGAAGACGGTGTTTCAATATGCATATTTTTTAGAAACCTTGATCTTTTGTCTTTAGATTGATTAGCAGTAGAAACTACATAGCTCATCATAAACTAGACTGAAATATATATTGACGAAGTACTGTTTAACTTACATGTTTGAATGGAAATTAAACAATGACTTAAGTTTCTAAGAGTGGGGCATATGAACCAAATTCTGCTAAATACATTTCCACGCTCTTAAAATTACCTCAATGTTATTTACACAAAATGATCATACATTTTGGAATTAATTGACCTTCCATGATTTTTCAACGAGTAATTTTATAAGGAATTGGTGGTTGCTTTGATGCCCTGCTATTAGTTATGTGGCTGCCTGTGTAACCTGATGATTCTGAAAGTTCTGAATTGAATCTGTCACTACAGAAGCATTTGTTTTCCATTTACTGTTAAGGTCTTTGAATTTTTAACCAGGAAGTATATTTTTGATTGACAAAATTCATTATGGGATACAAAATTGAACACAATTTTATCTTAATTCATTACAGTTGCCATCTGAAGGACAAAGACTTTCTAAGTTGAGTTCTTCCATAGCCAAATAGCTTTATTTGTTGCTTACACTTATGTCCATACTGTTTTTTGTATAAAAATGCTCCTTTTCCCATGACCTTTTCTCAAGTAGCATTTTTTCAAATCAAAAGATAACAAGCACACATTACTCATAATTTTTGGAACTTACTTAGATTCTAGTTAGTAGCATTGATTTCTTGTATATGTGTTCTTATTTTCACTAGTCCATGGATCTTGAAAGGTAGGAGCTGTTTTTTTTCACCTTTACCACATAGAAACAACGGCTGACACGAGAGACATTTAATCATAGTTGGTTGTATCAATGTGCTTGTCTAGATTATTACAATGAAATGGGCAAAATTATAAATACCCATCATTGCATTAATTTATTAACTTGAATCTTTTTTTCTTCTTTCACATCAAAGAAAAATCTGTAACATCCTTTTCTTCCCACAGTATCCTTTTCTTGTCTTCTCCGCTTATCCTTTTCTTGTCTTCTCCGCTAGAAAATACAAAGTGGAGGGGTTTACTGATAACTGTAGCAAAATTACAAAGGTCATGTTTGACTGCACCAACAGTTTCCATCTCCAAATAACATTTCCATCTCCAATCCTGAGTCCACATTTTGTCTTGTTCCCAACAATCAAGGAATTGTTCCCCTGGCTAAGGCTACCCATAGGCAGACTTCTTACTCAAATTCACTTTGTATAATCTGTCCAGTAATAAATATCTGTGATATCAACCTGTATAAAGTGTAATAAACACCTGGACAATTTTAGTAATAAAACATTTTTTCCCCCACAATGGAAATGTTGAAAGGGAAATATTCTATCTGACTGAATAAATCATAGTTAGGTCTGAAATTCCCTTGAAAGACAATTTGTTAACATAAAACAAGGAAACATAACCACCCATAAGTCAACTAATTTGACTATAAAATAATCCACATTTGTATACAATCACATAATATGAAAGAGATCTTGGCTAGAAAACCTGGAGCTCTTGATCCTAACACTGTTTCATCATTTGCCTGATTTATGGCCATAAATAAAGCAAAACTCCCTTACTTCCTTTGGTCACATTGGCCCGATAGTAAGATAGGCAGATGGATTTTATTAGTTTCTCTCCTACTTCTAAAATATCATTTTATAAATGAATAAATTTGGGTAATAAAACTTGTTTGTTCATTTGCTACTTTTAAACCATAGTAGGTACTGGCAGACATGACCACAGTTAACATTCTTTAAGTATCTACATATAGCATGTACTTGAAATGGAGTAGTTTAAGGCATAATGCATTATATGATGTGTGGCTACTAAATTATATTTGTAGTAATAATAAAAAGACCCTAAAATATCAAAATTTCTGTAAGGTTGGAGAATGTATTTATAGGCATTATTTAACATGAACCCCTACCAAAAATCTGTAAGTCACTAGGCATGATGACCTGTATCTTATTAATACAGAAAGTAGGATTAAACTTGCTCAAAGGCTTCTAGCTATTAACCTGTATTTTAATCATAATTACAAGCATAAAAATATATGTTACTAGCTTAAATTACCTTGTTTTTCTAATCCAACTATCATTTCCCAAAAGTAATATTGAAAATATCAATAATAAACCTACATAGTTATTTTAATATTTTTCTCAGTGTAATATATTTGTTTGAATATATATTGTACTTTAAGTTAGTTCATGTTAAAAGATGAAAATTCAAATTTTTCACTTCCTTTTTAATAGCTGGTTTTCTGGTTTTTTTTTTTTTCATTTCCACTATCCAAGAAAAGTTTCTTTTCAGTAAGAGTAGAATTATTATTTGTGTGTGTGTTTAAATTTAAATTTGACAATGAATATACTCAAAATCTACGGAAAAAAAGTAGGTCAAACACCAAGCAATTTTTGACTTTCATGTGCTTTGGGCAGAATACTTGGAGGAATTCTGATTTACTTTTGTATATGTGACCATGGACCTGACAATCACAAAACAGTGATTGCACGAAAATAAATGAACTGTAAATATACTGTTACAGCCATTCTGGTATCCAGTCGAATAAACTCAGTCACATTTCAGTAGACAGACTGAGTCAATATATCACAACAGATGGATGCACAGAGGTGATCATGGGGATGATTTAAGAATGAAAGACTCAATATAATTGGAATTATTTTGGAGTAAGTTCCAGAGCATAAGCAAAAATAAACTTACATAAAAGCTGGTTCTTGAATAAACACTATGTAAAAACCACTGAGAATGTTCATGCTTCAGTTGTGGAATACATATACATATATATATGTGTATATATATATATATATATATATATATATATATATATACCAATATAAACAATATTTCACCATTCAAAACTAATAGGATTTCTGAGGCATAATATAGCATATAATGGATTTCTTCACTGGTAGCAATGGATAGATAATCCAATTCAACTGCTGTTAACACACAATTGGCAAACATGAACGGTGAAAAGTTACACAATTATGTGTTCAGCAATTGTTGAGACTGCAAAAGTTTTCCAGTACCAAAGATTTAGTTGGAATGCAATCATATTTTTTTTAAAAGGACATTAGATCGTTCAGTCATGATAAAAATTATTACATTGATCAAGTTCAGAGACTATTCATTCACCTTGCTCCAATTATAGTCATATACGTTTATGTATTTAGTAGACTTAAATAAAGCGAGGGCTATAGATTCATCTACATATAGCTATGTTATTTACACTATAAACGGATGGGAAGCAACAAAATTTATACTTGAGCAGATGCTGAAAATGAACTTGTTATTGCTTTACTCTTCTGTAACTTTAAGACAGTGACTTTGGAGGTCCTTCTTTTTATTAAAACAACTTATCTTCCATCTCTTCAACTTTAATAAATTTATTTAGCTTGAATTTCAGAATGGCAGGATTCCACTTCCCAGAGGGCAGCCTGACAAAGACCAAGGTGCTCCCCAGCAAGAAAAAGCAAAGCTGGTGAAGACTATTAAAAAAATAACCATTTAAAGTCTCTGGAAATTGTTCTAAGGGCATAAAACAAATGAAGAAACATCTATTCAAGAAAATCTATGAGAACTCTGTAAGAACAGCCAAATTCTGTGGCATCTGAGCCCGACCTGCTCCTCCCACCCCCATCTCCCTCAGCCTAGCAACACCTAGAAGCTCCACTCTGTCTGGGTGTGGCCAAAATGATGCCTCGCCCATCAATTCTCAGTGACGATTTACTGTAACTCAGTGGATGGGCAGGATAACAGCATTTCTCATCCTCCCCAACTCTAAGCAGAGGAGGCTTAATTCACGTTAAGTGTGGCTAAGAGACTAGGGCTCCTTTCCTGCACCCAGCCTCTGCACCGCCCCCTACACAGGCTGAAAGTACTGGGGCCCCAGGTGCCCTTGCCTTAGTTGTCTCAGAGACGAAACCCTGACATCAGACGTACCACCACACCCAGCACCTAGAGCAAAGACTCAGAGACTCTGCCTGGGGGAGAAGCAGTCTGAATGGAAGAGAACTCTGCAGCTCTCCCCAAAGACACTGCTTTTATCTGAAACTGGAAGAGGGCAAGTTAAAGTCTATGGATGTTCTTGAAAACAATTGCTCTTCTTAATTAAGAGCAACAAGGTAAACCATAGGCCAGTTAATTTACCGGAGAGAATCAGGAATAGAGAAAGCTAAGCAGTTCTCCTGGGTTTAGAAGAAACTGCAAAGAGATGACCTCAAAAACTATCCCTGCCCAGATCAGACTAATGATCAGACTAATGAAAAAGTGATGCCCCAGGGCTGCACTGCAAACAATAGGGAAACCAACTAGGAATTAGTGAAGCCTGAAGCAAACCCCATACCAGGCAGACCCCATAAGAAAAATCCAGGGAAAAGACAGTCAGAGACAGACGTGCTAAAGCCACTGTCCTGGTAACCGTGCACCTATCCAAAACTGCACCCTCTGCTGAACCATGGAAGACTTCACACTACAAGGGCATTAGACTCCCCTAGACAAGTAACAACAAAAACAACCCCCAGAGAGGGGGAAGAGTACTAGTATCCAGAATTACTGTAACGTAATAACCAGAATTTATGAGGCATGCAAAGAAGCAGGAAAGTTTGACCCAGACACAGGACACTCAGCAGGCACCAGAAACTGCCTCTGTGAGAGACACCTGATACCAGATCTAACAAAAACTTCATGTTAGTCTATAAATTTGTTCAGAGAACTAAAGAAAACCATACTTAAAGGAGTAAGGAAGGTACAAAGACAATGAAACAGAGCTATCAAATCTCATGAAATAGAGAATATACAGAGACTGATACAATAAAGAAGAAAATGTGTTGACAAAAAAATCAGCTGATCTAAGAAAGAAACAGAAAATTTGATTCAAGTCAAATTGAGGATTATAACCCAGAAACAGCCTTTCAGGCAGCTCCAAGACCTGTTCTGCTGGTTAGAGGTCAAAGCATAGTTATGCAGGTTTTCCAGACAGAGGACTGTCCTTAAAATGACGTATTATTGACAGTTCACATGATCTAGGAAGTAGTGGGTCATGGGTCATCACGGTGCCTTACAAGATTAAGAAGGAATGTTCTCCTTTAAGGAGCTGTCTTGTTGGTTCTGGGAGAATGCCCCTCTTTTTGGTTGAGGAGGTACTTCTGGCAGGTTTGGTCGATGCAAAATGCAGATCCACAATGCACAGTGGAGGGGAGAAAGGGGGCCAAAGGGCAGAGAAAATTTTTTATATTTACATTTTTCTTGTCTTGCCATAAAATATGAATTTTATTTCATGAATGGAAATCGTGGATTTGAAATGTACAGTTACTGAAGTAACAAATTCACCAGATGGACTCCAGGGTACATCTGAACTGGCAGAAGGCTTCAAGATAGGCTGATAGATTGATAGAGATATTGCCATCTGAAAGCAAAATAAAAAGAAGAAAAATGAACAGAGAGCCTCAGAGAAATGTGGAATGCCTTACAGTGCATCAAAATACACATAACAGGGGAGTCCCAAAAAGAGAAGAAAAAGAGAAAGCAGGGGAAAAAATATTTGAAAAGACAGTGGCTGAAAACTACTCCAGTTTTGCTGAAAACTATTTATCTGCCTATCCAAGAAGCTCAAACTTGAAGTAGCATAAACACAGAAAGATTCATGCCCAGACACAGTACAGTAAAAATACCGAAAGACAAAGAGAGCGAGCTTACCTGTGTGCTAGAATCTTTCCCTAGATTGTTTAATGCCACTATGAGTGTGCTCGTGGTCACATCCGGACCCTCACCTACCCAAACTGTCATTCTTAGACTGCCGAACGTCGTCACTTATAGTAAAATAGTTATAAAATCCGGCTTCCTAAATCTATCGCAGATTAACCAAATCTATGTCTTTTTTCTTCAGTAGTTTTAAATTAAGTCTGTATTGACTTTTACTTATATCCCACAGAAAAGCTTTTCAAATTGTTTCCATGCTCTTTGAGATTTCAGGCAAACTCCACATTTTTTCTTCTCTTTATTACACCTTTGGTACTCAAAAGGTTGACATCATATAGCATAAATTCCTCAGTTTATCTTGATTCCAACTAAAAGTGTCCTTTGTGTATCTTTACTTATGCAATCTTTTCTTCTTATGTCAGAGTAAAGTTTTTCTCTTTTCTATGCCTGAACTATAGGCAGAAGGTCACAATGTACTGAATGGATGAATAGAAAAAGTGAAGGTGGAAAGTAATGTGTTCATATCTTTTCAAATCAAAATAGGGAAAAATACAAGGATAATATTAGAAATTTTAATTTGTGAAAACCATTCTCTCAATTTCATTTTTAAATCTGCTATATAACTTATTATTAAAGTGTTGATTAATGTGGAAAAATGGCATATTGTAAAAAGAACAAATAATTTTTCTATTTTTCCTAATTGTCATTTCTGAACCCTCCCAAAATATTTTAAGCATGTTTAAATTTCTTAGTATAATACTGCTAATACAGAATTAATTTTGATTTTAACTAAGAATTTTTCTACAGCTCAAATGTAAGAATGGCTGGAATAATCGTGCAATCATCCTAAATATTGATATAACATCTATATGAAAGGACAATATAAACTATATTCCATTTAAAGCTGCATGTACAGTGTACAATACAAATTATTGAAGTGAAGCAGATTGTTACTTTGTGTGTTTTGAAATTTAAATCTTTGTTTTTTTTTTAAGAGAGAGAAACACCTGTTTTATCATGCAGGAGACACTGGGTTGCTGCTTTCTCTGTAGTGATAATCCCCTACTATTGTTGTCAACCCTTTATTGGATCCGTATCTTCCAGTATCTTCCACATAGACTATTAATGCTTCTAAAGCACTGAATTTTCTAGTTTTTAGTTTGCATACTTACTCAAGGCTTGAAATAAATTTAACAAGATATTATTTATAGATGTTTATGTATATTATTCCATTATTGGTATGTTGGTAACTGGATGTCTACTCTAAGCTCATCTTCATGATCTTTAATATAAATTGTTCTCAGATGTGCAAATATTTGACTTGTTTTCATTTCCAGTGTGACATTCAGTTTTAATTTCCATTTGTTCAAGGATAATTTATTTCACTAAAATTAGGAATTATTTTAAGGCAATAAAATTATAAAGAATATCGCACATTCAAGATCTTAGCATTCGTACTTAATGTATCCTATTGAATCTATCAGATGCCTGATACGCTATAGGCACCTGCATTAAAGCCTCACTTTCTTCTCATACTTCCTTTATTCAAAGCTCTTCTCACTGCCTCTCTACTTCAGTCTCACGAACTAGCTACCCTTCTTAAAACACTGCAACACGTGAGTTTCATTGCTTCTCCCATGTTTTATATCTTTTTTCTGTAATTTGTCTTGCTCATTTCTAAGTAATGAAATGAGCTCATTTTTCAAGATTAAACCAAGATGAAAACTTTCCTAAGCAGCTCAAGAAAATTTAAGTTTCTCCCCTCTGTGGCACAAGGGAATTTTACGTACAAGTTTCTCCCAGTAATTATTTTAATTTTCTATATATTTTTGCCCAAGTATAGTTTGGAAACTTCAAGGGTAGTGAGTATTTCTTATCAATATTTGAATCCCTATGACTTAACATAGTGCCTATTTAATAATCATTATGAGAAATATTCTGCCTAATAAACCAAGAAATAAATCAATGTTATAACATGTACCAATTTAAAAATATTTCAGATTTGGGGAGCTATATTAAATACATGAAATAACTTACCACTGTAATTTACGTTACTCTCAATGCTTACTTTATTCAGCCTAGCACTTGTTCTAATGACTTCTTTTGAATCAATCGAGCTGCGACTGTACAAAGTACTACACAGTTCCATTTATCGGAAATGAACATATATATTGTTGAAAGTGCCAAGTACAGCACTTAAAAATAGAGTCTCCACTAGTAAGGTAAATGAGATTTTTAGAACACATTGCCTTTGTCAAAGTTAATGATCCTATATATAAAATGCCTTGGAAGATAATTACCAGATTTTACTAGATAATGATAATAGTTAAGATTCTCTAGAATACATATGGTTGACTGTCCTGATTCTTAGCCATGATAATTTGCCATTAATTTACTTAGAACATTATTTTCTTATTTTACCCAGAACTATGTAAAAATGAGATTTCAATATTCATGTTCCAAATTAGATGTGAAGAGATATTTCAATAAATGGAATCTCTAGCAAGAAAAACAGAATCATCATGGAGGATGCTATAATATATAAAATAAATATCTAAACTTACATATTAGTTATTAATTATTCTATACATTATTGTTATATGTTTATTACTAATTAATGTATACACAATATATAAAACTATGTATTTTAGGTTCCTTTATTTAAAGCATTTACTATGTCAATGTACAGATGTTAAAATATTCTTCTTCGAATATAAAAAAGTGGAAAACAGCCAGAACCATTAAAATCTGGTTATTACCCTTTACATATGAGTTAAAGGGTGCTCCTGATACACTGTGTAATGAGGGTTGACACCATCTTTGAAGCAAGTGTTCCAGGGCACTGAGAAATATGTAGCATTTAAGACATATGAACAGATTTGTTTTGACCACTTGCTTCTTATTTAATAATCTGGGTCTAGAATACAGTCTGTTTCAGATTTATGTTTTCTATAAGCCAGACTCCCACTGAAAACCCAGGAGTCAAGAATCCTAGTTAAATCTGACTGTTCCGCTTGCAAGTTACCATTCTGGCGCTGCACAATTTGTAGTAGACATATGCTGTTTTGTTTGCTCACTTCCCCACTTTAAGGAAATTACTCCTCTTTCTCATCCACAAAGTTACAAAGAAAACAGCGCTCTGACCCAATACCAACCTGCATTACATATCTTAGCACTTATCATAGGTAGATACGATATTAGAATATTACAACAGCAAAGCTTGCTGGTGTCTTACTTTTCCTGTGGGTCCATACTCATTCTGTATCTGTGTCCTTCTTCCTCTTTTCTCAACAGATAGTAAAGCCACCCAGAGGATCTTGTTTTCCTTCTGTCGTTCCTATCCATGACTCTCCTCATCACTGCCCTATCCTTAGCATCTTCTATGAGCACTGGTAAAAATATTATCTCATGGGACATTTTTGGATAATTTATTTCAAAACAACATTAATATGATTCAGATAATTCAGCTTAAAAATATTAATTGCATTATTGTTTAAAAATATAACCTCTGAGAACTTACTATATGAGAGAATCTATGAGTATGATGTAGTCTTGGGCTTCAAGAAGCATGACATCCAATAAAAATTATGATATCTTTATACTCAATTGTAATACAATTTAACATTTAGCACTAAAAAGGTGAGCTACAGCTGTCCAATGAATTGAGCCAGAACACTCACAACAGCATACAACGTGTTTAGCAAAACTATGTTCCACAATATTGGTCATAAAATACGCAGAAGAAAGTGGTGAAGAAAACCACTGGGAGGAAGCTGAGGCCAGTTTATAAACCACGCAAATCCTGGAGGGACTTCATTCCTTAGGTAAGGATGGCACTTATGCGGAGGTCATAGTGATTGGTTTGACTTCAAAAATCAGTCATGATAAACAATTGACCAAAAAGATTAGAGAAGCCAATAATTCTTAAAGTACACAGTTGAGATTTATTTTCTAGAAACTCAGGACTAGAAACTATTGGCTTACTGCTTGTAATAAGCAACATGCACTTCAGGAAAAGACAATAATCAGAGAAAATGTGTTCATTTTTTAATTATTTTAAGTTCATGGATTAGGATTATTATCGTATATTGACTACTTCTGATTTTTTTAGTATTATAAATACTTTTCTGCCTTATATGTTTCCCATACAATTAGTTGTTATCCAAGGAATTATTACATTTGCTTTCTTGGATTCCTACCCTGCTATGGAATAGTAGCCTGTTTTGTTGTTGTTGTTACATTTAAACACAAATATGTCTGTTCCATATATTTTCTTACATAACTTACATATGTTCTGAATATTATATTTCTCTAATGTTTTAAACATGTTAGAGTAGCAATTTGATTTATAGTGGATATAATGTTAGACCAGCTAGTATAGGGAAGCAAAAGTAGGTTCTGAAGAGAGAAACATATTAAAAGTTAAGAATATGAAAAGGAATATATATATATATGTATATGTATATGTATGACTGAAACATTATACTGTATGCCAGAAACTGATGCAACATTGTAAAATGACTATACTTCAATTAAAAAAAGAAGTTGATTTCAGGAACAATTTCTTCTAGAGAATATACACACACGTGTTTGCTGTATACATGGTGGCTATTAAAATTTCATGATTGTGTTGATGAAATTATAAAATTTGGAGATAAAATTTGTGATGAATTTTATAGATTGCACTTAAGATTCTTGAGTCCTGTGTAAGGGGGGATCTCAAATACAAAACACAAAATGTTAGTTTCACATCAGGCTTACCAAGCAGTTAATGGAACTTCTATCTAAGAAGCTATCAGCAGCTGCTTAGGGAGTAGATACATACCACCAACAGCTATCACTCCAGAGTGTTTTCTTGGGCAATTGTCCTCATTTCGGTATTTCACATTATTTCTACATTGAACTTACTTTAGGTCATGCTAACTGCATATTTTTTGCTTCCCCACGTTGTTCATTTAATGCACTGCCCAGTGGGGAGAATATGCACTGCTTGACATATTCAGATTTTTTAAAAGTATGTTTGTTATAAAGAAACACTATGTAGCAAAAATCTACAGATGAAAAATGCAAGTATAGAATATTTATATATAAAGAGGAAAATGGTCTTTATTAAGATTTCTAAACATAAGATCACATTGAAAAAATAGTCCAAAGATGCCCTTTAGAGGGAAAAAAATTGTGTGGGGGTTCTTTGGTCATATGAGCTGGGAAGTGCTGCACACTTTGCTTAAAATACTTCCCCCAAAATTGGAATAAAAAGATACTTCTTTTTCTCAAAATGACTATACAAGATCTAAGGTCTCATGACAATAACCTAGAAAAAATGTTTTTAAAAAACTAGTTAATATACCTTAGAGATGTTACCATAAAACCAATAATAATAAAAACAATAATAATAGTTCTAAGAAGAATTATCTATCAATGTGTAAAAAACTTTTATTTATATCTTATAATAAAATGATGTAAGTACATTAAAAATCCAGATTTTTGAACCATAATGTATACTTAAAAATATTTTTATATTTATATTTATTTATATTTTATTTATTGTATTTATTTAAATTATTTATTTATATTTTTAAAATTTATTTTTATTTATATTTTATTTATTTACTTAAATTATTTATTTATATTTTTAAAATTTATTTTTATTTATATTTTATTTATTTATTTATATTTATTTATATTTACATTATTTTTTATATTTATGTTTTATTTTTAAATAAAACTTATTTTTTAAATATTATTTATTTATATATTTTATTTTTTTATATTTTTAAAATAATATTTTAAAGTGTTAATACATAGTGGATAACAATCCTGAAAATAAACCTATGTGCATAATATGTGAGGTATATTTCAGATGACTATTTGCTTTGCTTTCCAGCCTTTCAAATAAGAAATTGACCAAAAACAAAAAACAAAAAAAGAGATGTTAGTGACAACATCTCCATGCAATGGAGTGAAAGTAAGGAGGAGAATGTGAAATCAAGGCATCAAGGAACTGTACCATGTGTATTGGAGGTCCACAACTGTAGGCATACCTGCTGTCCATTACGGCAAATGGACTAAATAATTACAAGACCACTAAAAATCATTGGGACATTGAGAAAGACTATATACTTGGACTTTTCACATATGACATGCATTCTTTACTGAAATCTGACTGCAGGAAAAAAAGATGAGTGTGACCACAAACCAGCAGCCAGGTTATTACGACACCCTAGTTCACAGCACACCAATGTTTACAAGTTTCCTTTTAGATTCGAACAATTAAAGTTTCTCTCATTTACTTCTTCTAGGTATTACTTCTACCCCTCTCCCCTTGGGTAATTGTGCTTTTTTTTCTTTCTTTCTTTCTATTTATTATTTTTTTAATTGCATTATAGTCAGTTTACAATGTTGCATCAACTTCTGGTGTACACCATAATGTTTCAGTCATCCATTTACACACGTGTATTCCTTTTCATATTCTTTTTCATTATAGGTTACTACAAGTTATTGAATATAGTTTCCTATGCTATACGGAAGAAAGTTTTGTTTATCTGTATTTCTTCTTTTTTTTTATTCTAGTCAGTTACAATGTGTCAATCTCTGGTATACCACACAATTTCCTAGTCATACATATACATACATATATTCATTTTCATATTCTTTTTCATTAAAGGTTATTTCAAGATACTGAATATAGTTCTCTGTGCTATATAGAAGAAATTTGTTTTTTTATCTAATTTTACATATATTGGGTAATATTTGCAAATCTCGAACTCCCAAATTTATCCCTTCCCACCCCTTTTCCTCCAGTAACCATAAGATTCTTTACTATGTTTGTGAGTCTGTTTCTGTTTTGTAGATGAGTTCATTAGTGTCTTTTTCCTTTTTTTAGATTCCACATAGGAGTGATATCATATGATATTTTTCTTTCTCTTTATGGCTTACTTCACTTAGAATGACAATCTCCAGGTCCATCCATGTTGCTGCAAATGGCATTATTTTATTATTTTTTATGGCTGAGTAGTATTCCATTGTATAAATATACCACAACTTCTATATCCAGTCATCTGTTGATGGACTTTTAGGTTGTTTTCTTGTCTTGGCTATTGTATATATAGTGCTGCTATGAACACTGGGGTGCATGTATATTTTTGAATTAGAGTTCTCTCTGGATATATGCGCAGGAGTGGGTTTGTTAAATCATATGGTAAGTCTGTTTTTAGTTTTTTGAGGAACCTCCATAATGTTTTCCATAATGGTTGCATGAAACTACATTCCCATCAACAGTGTAGGAGGGTTCCCTTTTTTCCACAGCCTCTCCAGCATTGATCATTTGTGGACTGTTGAATGATGGCCATTTTGACTGGTGTGAAGTGATATCTCATTGTAGCTTAATTTGCATTTCTCTGATAATTAGTGATATTGAGCAGTTTCTCATGTGCCTATTGGCCATTTCTATGTCTTCATTGAATAAATGCTTATTTAGATCTTCTGCCCATTTTTGGAATGGGTTTTTTTTTTTTTTTATTAAGTTGTATGAGCTGGTTATATACTCTGGAAATTGCACAGCAAAGGAAACCATAGGCAAATAAAAGGACAACCTATGGAATGGGAGAAAATATTTGCAAATGATGCAACTGACAAAGATTTAATAGGCATTGTTTATAAATCCACAGAAGAAACAGGGCCTTGACTTCACAAGAAAATAAACTGGAAAATGGTATTTGCAATGAAAATGTGTAATATATATTTGAAAAGATATTTAACAAACATTTTGAAAAAAGTGAGATACATTTATATCTAATGGGAGTCTAATACACATTTTTTTGTGTAGGATGAATTTATATTTTTCATAGTATTTGTTCAAAGACTATAGAAGAATTTGGCCTTGCTAGATATTGAGCATAAAATGTTACTCAGAAACAAATCTGGGTCTAAATCTCAAGCAGTTCATTTTCTAGGAACCCCATCTGCAACCAGCTGCTGCATCAAAACTTGTTTTCATTTCCATAACAAAATTAAACATGTTTCTAACTCACGTAATAGTTCAAGTGTTCCTGGTTGGTGATGGATTTCTTCTGTGCAGACATTCAAAGATGTAGGCCCCTTCCATTCTGTGGCTCTGTTATCACCAAGGGCTGCAAAATTCCCTGTGGAAGGGGAAGAAAGAGCTAGCAGTTTCTGATACAGTTCAGTTTAGTTAACCTGGAAACTATGTTTCTCGCAATTCATTCAGCTAGTAAACTAAGAAAACGTTTCTGATCTCTACCTTAAAATAAGTTATTTCATTTGTTTCCTTTTTAAAAATGAAACATGACAAGGTATAAATGATATAACAGAAAACCACCTTAAATGCTTTCACTGCTGAGAAATTGAGAGGGGTGATAAGGTCATATGGTAATAGGAATCTTGGGAAAAGTCACACGGAGAAGCAACTATATATTTGGAACATAAGATACATAGATACATAAATAGGTGGATAAATAGAGAGGTACTTACCTTTATGCTTGGTAGAAGCCAAGCTATGGTTCCAGTGTTTCAATTTTTTAATTTATGAAAGTGATTAGTTTTATTTACCTCACAGAGATATAGTAGGCATAATAATACATAGAAATTTTACTCTAATGGAAGAAAAAACTTTGATTTATAAATATTTTTCTTTATATAGAATTTCATTGCTTCAATTAAATATTCTTGAATTAATTAAAAGTGAATATTTTATCATAAAAAGAGTATAAAACTGAAACGGAAATGCATAACTGATATATAGAATCTGTAATCCATATCATGCTTATATTTGAAAGCTATGAGTCTTTCATAATTATGCCTCTTAATTAGTAGAAAAAGATTTATGGTTTTGATCAAATCTCAAGCAAGTATATTATGGAGAGTGAAACTTGTTTAATCATAAAATAATAGTAAAATATATCTGGGCATTGTCCTGAATGTTTATAGTCTCCTAATAAATGAGCTAATAGAGAATCTTTGAACAAATATCTTGGTCTAAGATTTAATTAGGTAGCACTTGAACCACTGCTGAACTACTGTGTAGTACACAGTGTGAAACAGAATTTATAATGTAAAGGTTAATGAGTTAATTAGCCACATTTAAATGTTTAATTCAAATAAATGCTCAACCAGTTAACTGTAAAGTTCAGCCATTTTTGTCCCTTTTGCTTACTTCCTCCAAGATTCTTTTCCCTTCTGAAGTTTGCTAAATGGAATAGCACCCAAGATTGAGGAGAAGAAGAAAAGAATCTGATCATGTTATTATGATAATGAATGTGTACATTACAAGGAAACACATGATCATATCTGGCAAATATTAGTCATCTGATAATGACAGAGAAGTCAAGCTCAAGTTAGCTTTTACAGTCACTGGTAGAGTACTACAGTACTTACATTTTATTTGAATTAGCTTTCTTTGGTAGATTGTAAATCATCTGAAAACCCAAGAATTAAAAGATTTCTAACAAATCCATTTTCCAATTAATGTCTTGTTCCTCAAAGGAGTATTTCCACCCCAATCTTTTTAATAAAGTATCACACCCATTCTCACAGAGGAAAAGGAAGGAAACAGAGCATGATTGCACATCAGGTGCTATTCTTTTCTCTGTTATCTATTTATCCTTTACTTTTGAAATATGAACAGTTCTATTTCTGGCCTAAGGATGTGGAGAGACATCTTGAGGAGATCATATGAACTGATTGTTTAGGAAATAGTTTTAGAAATATTATTATTATTATTAATATATTATACACATACTTGCTTACAATGATGAAATTATTCTTGGAATTTTTTTTCCATGATAATGTTTTTAATGTACTGGTCTTTTTATTTAAGTAATAATAAAGTAGTATCATAAACCTATGTCTTGCTCATAAAATGGAAGCTCATAGCAATTTTTTCTAAAATGTACTTAATAATTTCACTGGTTATGCAGATCAACATACCCCTTTATCTTTACAGCTACTGTTTATTTCAGTATCTTGGTTTGTCTCTGCCATTTGAGTTTTTGAGTTCTAAACCATCTATTTCCTTTCATAACTGCCAAAATCACAATTTTCCATTGGAATGGATCCACATTAATTAGCTCTATCTGCTTTTACCCACTGTATTTCTTTTATCTACAAACCCCTCTTACATTTCTGGCTTAAATGCAATTTGCTCATCAGCATTAAACACATCATGCATGATGCTACACTCAAAAACAAAATTGCAGGATTTTTCAGAGAAAACAAGCACTTGACTCCTTTTCAAAACTGTCCTTAATTATTTCTCAATTCAAAGGAGAAAATTGAAGTCACACTTCTGTTACTATAACATAGAAGCATAATTTCAGAGAAGCCACAAGAGTTGAGTCAGTCACAATTACTCCTAAAATATGATATGAATAAGCTTTAAATAAAAATGCTCAACTTGAAGTACATGCTTCAATTAAGAACCGAGGGTTAAATTCACTCCATAGGAAAAAAGAGACTGACTTTAGAAACTTAAGTTTAGCCAGAGGCAAGGCATAAGGTAATTCATCCTTTAGAACTTGAAAGCATATTTTAAGTCTCAAAAATTATCAATTAGTGTATAGGTATGATGATCAGAAAACTGTAACTATTCTCAGATTTTTATACAACCACCAACATAAATTGACTATCAAAGCTTCTCATAGGGAAGGTAAACTAGTTGACGTTCCACTTACGATTGATCTTTCTTTTCCAATTTTAAATACATACAATAATTGCTCAATAAATATGAATTTAAGAGTTTGTTTCCCTCTTTATGATTCTTACAATATGTCTTACTAACTCCAATCCATCACACAATACTGAAGCAAAAAATTTATGTCTACTCTCTTTTTTTTAAAAAAAATTACAGGTTATCTTTCAAACTCTATGTAATGATTTTGTCACTGCTAATTATCTTCCTATGAATTACACGTCTTTCTTTTTCCTGCCAGTTAAAGAGAATTCTGATTTTTCCCTCTCAGTTTGTTCCAAATCTATCCCTCTCGAGTGAGTTATGCTTTCCTGGACAGTTTTCTTAGGTGCTGGTGATGCACTGTCTGGGAAAAGGAAGGGACAGAAGACGCAGAGGCCTGACTCTAGGACAGAAAGTTTTGGGGAGGTGGACTTGTGACTAGACTCGGCAGCTCTGCTTCCTGAAGCCATTCAGAGACTGGGTCAGGTTTCTCTATCTCTTTGCTCCACAATTCTTGCAGGTCATGGATTTTCACCCATCTTGTCACAAGAGCTCACCACCATCACATCTGGTTCCAGATGCACGGCTCGGGGGAAAGGTAGTGGAAAGTGTCTAACTTCACTGTGAAGGTATCACACAGAAGTTGCACCTATCACCTCTGTTCATATTTTATTTGACAGAACTTAGTCCCATGGTTACATCAGCTTCAAGGTTTGCTGGTTGGCCATGTGTACCACTAAAACTTGAGGTGGTAGCTTCCATTACTAACATAAAAATGGAAAGAATAGGTATTTGAAGATAATTAACATTATGAGCTAAAAAAAATTGATTGTTGCTGAGCTTTGCTTTCACTTATCAAGAAAGAACATCTTGAACAGAAGTATGTCGTGGCCCTTAGCTAACACAGAATTAAGTAAGTACTATCAGCCCCTTACAATGTTATTATTGTTGTCCGAGAAGAGTATTCGCAGGTACTACAGGGAAATGAATGTGTGATATTTCTCTTAACTTTTGAAATTTGAATCTTAATAGTATGCTTCTTAAATAGTGGTTCCATTTGCAAATATATTTTACGTTCCAATTTGTCCCAGTGAAAAAGGATGGGTTAAATGAAGAATTATTCACTTCATTATTAAGATGTGGCATAATTAAAAAAAAAAAAACAACTCCAGAAAATAAGGGGCCACATCTGTATAAAAATTATTTGTTCTCAAATGATTATTTTACATTGGTAATATGCAAATCAGTTATGAGAACAGCATGAATAATTGAAAACAAATTAGTAATTATTAAAAATATGCCCTTAAAATGCATACGTTGTCTCTTTATTCTCTTATTTCTGAAGAATATTTCCAGATTTCAGGTAAACACAAGAAGTAATGTTGTTTGAATGTTCAATATTAATCTGTTCTAAATTATGAACTACCTTTTCAATGTAGAAAATTCTGTTTACCTGCGAGTTACTGGTCATAAAGCTGAGAGAACCAGTTCATGTAAGTTACCTTCATTATAACTCACAAACATTATTCTTTGTGCCAAGTTTATAATTGAGACCGTTTATCTTCCAGGATATGCAAGAGCAGCTGTGGGCTATAACCGGGAGGAGTCATCTTTGCATTTTTCATTGTTGCTTGGTAATTGTCTAATTTTTTCTTTGATATTCCCTCATATAAGGATTCCAACTACAAATAGTATGTTTCCCTTCTACCCTGTATATTAATCCTAAAATCACTGTTTTAAAAGTCTGGGCATGCTGTTTTCTTCCAATTAATTCATAATAATAGAATGCACTTATTCCGATGAGGCAAAGGCACAATATGCTGATAAGTATACAGTCTGACTTTCCTGCTTTTAGAAAGAGAAACAAATGTGGACGTCAGTTTTGAAAGATGACTGATGAAATTACTGCTATACAATTCAGTTTGTTAAGCTAAAAGGCACCTCAAATTCTTTTCATTTTTGTGTATTATCCTTAAACAGTATTTTTATAACCATGGCACACAGGTATAGGGGGATGAAAAAGAGCTCATTAATAAATGTAGGCTGTCCCCTGTATGTTTAAATAAAAGTCTACCTTGGCTTATAAATAGTTATGTGGAAATCTTTATTCATATTTTCAACCAAGAAGAGCATCAATTACATTTTCAATTCTTCTAGAATCTCCTGTCCTACATAACATACAATATCCCTACTGAATCACAGTTGTAGGGTTTAAAAGCTTCAAAAAATCTCAGCTCGTGTAGGCGTGACGATAAATGCTCATTTTTCTAGTGAAACTTTTCCATGTAACAGGTGTGGGCTTTAAACTGAACTCTAAATATGCTTTAAGTAGAGACCATGTGGGTCTTTGGGAAATCTCTTCTGGGGAGCAGGCATGTGAGTGCATTTTATCCACTGGAGGAAAATGGAGCGAGCGCTCAGTGACGACAGGAGATTGACGTGGAGGGAATGTTACTCATTCAGTAAGCTGTCTTCATTTTCCTCGTTGGCATAAACATCTATTTCCAATCTCTGTTGCTTTTATGTTGGGTCCAGAGCCTACTTCTAATCAAAATAAAGTGAGAGAAAGTGAAACCGTTCATTTCAAGCCTGAATTCCAAAAGCTCCTGGGTGATCTTCCATTTGTGCTAGCATCCTTTGCTTGCCGTATGTATGAGTGAACGGCTCAAGAAGGAATAATCTTGCTCTCCAGTATGGTAGCCACATGCTACTAGGTAGCTACTGAAAAGCTGAAACGTGGCTAGTGCACTGGAGGAACCTGGTTTTAAATTCAAATTAATTTGAACTTAAAGAGCTGCATGTGGTTCACAGCTACAGTATCACGGAGCACAGCTCTAGAAGTTGTGGTGTACAAATTTGGAAGAAGCCGGAATCCTAAAACATCACATGGAATGTTTCCCTTTGAACGCTGTAATCATATCATGTTGTAAGAAACAAATTTATAATTTGTTAACACAATGAGGTATTTTGATTGTGTCTTATAGTAACCAGAGTTAATCAGCATGACTAACATACTTCATGTCCTATTCATAGCTGTAATCTCAGCATTTAGTTTGCACCGTTACATGTTTTGGTGAATAGATGAATTGGCATTTGATATTCATATACTCTGTAGGTACTGAAAGAGTATGTGCTCAAAAATATATGGCCTATAAAGCAATTTTAAGTAACTAACATATATGTAAGTATATAAAAGTATGTGTGTATGTATATTGTGTGTGTATGTGTGTGTATTTCAAAAACATTCAAATAATGCTCATGTGAAAAATAGCATGGTATAATTTTCTTTTAATTCTGAATATAGAGCTTTAGCAGTAAAACTAAACTAGAAAGAGATTTTTATGACCCTTCACTAAGGCAACTCAATTTAAAGAACTAAACTAAAATCGTTTGGTGACCTTTCCCTTACCATGTCTAACGTTCCTTCCATGACGTTCATCAATGACTCATATACCTGCCATGTGATGTTAGAAGACGTAGGTGTTTTTATGAATGAAATTCAAGGATAAAGGAGCAAGGCCTGTAACAATGTTCTGAAATAACTGGGACCCATGTAGACGAGGGCCCATGTCTTGAATGAGTATCTCTCAATAGTGCACAGGTCTCTTCCTATGAACAATGTATTCAGTGGCACTACCACTGAGAAGCAGGGCTTCTGTCTTGCTATTAGGTGTTCCATGCATGTGATGGGAGTGGGGACAGTGGAGAGGGTGAGAGGTGTTCCCAGGGAACTTTTTCACACTAACGCTCTTATAGTACCTTCCTTTTCACAATAATCTCTTGGAGGCAGTGTGTTTCCATCATTTGATGATTACTTTTGCTTGGTCCTTACAACTCAAGGTGCCCTCACCATGTCATGATCCAGAAATCTAGAGGGTTTTCTAGGAAAAAAAATCTGCAGTGCATACCTAGAAAGAGGTCCAGAAAGTCTTCCACTTATCGCTATGATTTTTCCAGAGAAATTCTGGCCTTATCCAGGGGGGCTTTTCTTGGGACATAGCCTGATAAATAACTTAAAAAGCAAAAATATAATAGGTGCCTAATGCATTCCTATTAGTAGAATTTGTCTTCTATTAAATAGTTCAATGCCATGGAAATTTCTTTAAGGATCACTAATACAGTCCTGTAAGGAAATTAATAATGAGGGTTTATTTTTATGTACATTTTAAAGATTTTTGTTATTCTTATCTATTTTATTTTTTGGACAAAGTTGCTTTTGATTCTGAAGATATGCACATTTCTATTTCTATACATTTTTTTCTCCTCTCATTTTCAAATGAGTTTACTTTGAGGTAGCTGGGTAGGATTGGTGGAGGTTTATGAGAGACCCCAATAATCTGACTTTTCTTCTGCAAACTGCTCAGCTACAGGTGGAAAATACGCAGAACAAAATAATACACAGTAAATACTGGCCCTAAAATAGCATTAAAACATTTTAGGTAACTGAAACTACGTACTCCAGTAGCAATACCAATATTTAGCGTGTTACCAGAGCCCTGAGACAGCCATCCAGGCCACTGCAACCAGAGTTTACTAACTATACCCTCCCCTATCAGTGCTAAGGAGACGGCAGCCTTCTGCTGGGTGCTTACGTCTAGGAAATACGCCAAGCTGAAGCATAATTAGTTTCCTATCAACGTATTGCCACATCAAATTGTGCATTTCTATACTTTGAACGAATAAGAACTGAAGAATTTGCCTCCTTTCATGCCAGACTGTATTATGGTCAAGAGACTTTCCCTTAGAAAATAAGTAAGGCTTAAGCCTGTTATCACGGAGTTTATTGAAACGAATAAGCCATAGCTGCAGGCAAAAGTCTATACAAATCAGTTTGATAAACCTAATTACCACTTTTTATAACACCTTTGGGCCACTTTGAAATAGAGTCCAAGCACCATACAGTGAATGGTTGACTTTCCCCAAAAGGCTCTGAAACATTGATTTAATTGAACTTTTTCCAAACAAAGAGCAGTTTCAATTTTTCTCAGTCTTCCAATGTATAGGGAAAAGCAGAATTCAAGCATGTCCTGACAGCCCTTCATTTCAAATCTAAAAAGCCTCAAATTCCTTATATTAGCATCTTTAGTGCCCTTAGCTGGAAGATTTAGCAGCTTTACACCACACTTTCTTTTTTGCTTAACCTTATTAAATTGCAAGATATGTTAGTACATAATGTGCCTGATTTGTGAGGTTATTCCCACCGCTCTCACACAAATGCATCTGCTGCACAAATACCGTCTGGCTTGTTTCACCAGCTGTCCCGGTGCCTCACCAGGCCATCACCTCCTTACTGCCCACCCTTCATTATCCACGTTGATTTCAGATTAGTTTTGGAAAACCTAAACTGTATGTATACCACCGTCTATATTTTTGTGTGTAATTTTAGCATACCAAAGCTTCTGAGAACCATTTTTATAGCTTCTCACAGTATCACTCCAGTTTCCAAATGTTTATCCCACTGTTACTCAATATTAATCTAATCTTTAACCAAACTTAACCATTCATAAATTTTTACTCAGCATGTAATTGTTGATATATATTTTAATTTTGAAAGTAGACTTTATTAAATTATAATATCCATTTAGAAAACTATACAAACCATAATATATAGCTCAATGAATTTTCATAATCTGAATATATTTGTTTAATCAAGACACAGAACATTAGGAGTATCCTAGAAGCCTCCTTTATGACCCTTTTGTTCACTAAGCTTCCTCTACCAAGGGGAACCAGGAACCCGACTGCTAAAAGCATGTTTTGAATTTTATGCTGAAATCATATTGTGTATACTTAAAAAAAATCTGCCTGCTTGCCCTAAACATTGTGTTTGTGAGATTCATTCAAGCTGTTGTTTACACCTAGACTTTTTTATTCGACCAGGTTTGAATTCTTAGCTCTTTATTATGGCTTAAAATACACAATGTGTAAAATGCTATTTCCCAATTCCAAGTCTGTTCTCTGCCAACCTCACTACCGGAATTTCTGAACATTTCTCAAGCGAGTCCTAGTTCAAAGGCTGCTTCTTCCATGAGGCAGCCCTTGTCAGTTTTCTTCTTTCACCTCTGTTCTCAGCCAAAGGATGGCCCTTGATACTCTAAATAAGAATAAAACATTTATGGTACTTCTAATACTGTACTGTGTACTCTGCTCAGCTTCTTCTTTCTGCTGTAACATGTACTGTACATAAGACACTGTTCTAGATATTAGAAGACAGAATGCTGGAATATGAGACTAAGGCCTCTTACATGGCCGTTAATGACTAGAAGTTCTCTGTATTGTGACTTTTTTCCACTTCCTGGAGCGTGGGTGCAAGATTAAAATAATGACATCATCATTAAAAGCCAGACATACCTTGCGCTACACCAAAGAATATGGACCAATGATTATGCTAGCACTCTTCCACGAATTATTTAATTCCACATAAATGAATCCCAGTCTAGTCAGCATTTCCTTATGGACTTTCCGCTAGCTATTCTTTCCCATGACCAGACCAGAGGCAGCCCAGATGGCCTCTATAAATATTTTGATCATTTCATCCAGACAAAATGTATCTTCCTTTCCCCTCCCCCATACACTAAATTTGGTTCAGATGTCATGACTGATGGTGCGAGACACATATCAGAAAATGTGAAGGTATTTATCATTCACATCATGAGAGTTCTTGGAGAGAGCAAGGCAAGTGCCAAAACAGGTCAGAAAATGGCTTGAAAAAAGGGACAGGAGGGTGGCTTTCGAGTTTCATGGTGCACAGGGGGTAGGTTGGGGGATGACCCATGCACATAGGCTGGGGCTGGTGTGATCTGCACTGCCTGTTAGGACCAACATAGGGAGTACCGGATTTTCTCATCAGCTTGCCCTGAGGTGGGCACAGAAGGGAAAAGAAATAGAAGTACTGGGGCTGGAAAGCTGCCAACAGTCAAATATAAAAAATAGAGTTAGATTCTATTTCAGTAAACTTCTTGATTTTACCATAAGAGCTCAAGAACTCATTGTCCTTCAGTATGCACAACAGAATAACGGTCATATTGTTTACTGGAAGTGGTGTTTGGCTCAATACCTTCTGATAGCTTAATCTTCGGTCAGCATCAGGAAGGTCAGGAAAATTGGTGTAGAGAATAGGAATTATTAGTACAGAGAAATAAGTAAAAGGGTTAAAAGAAATCTGTTGGGTTGTCAATTCAAAGATATTTGACTTTCAGGAACTGTAACTGAGAGACTGTGAGTGTGTAAATGTGTGTGTGTGTGTGTGTGTGAGAGAGAGAGAGATGAAAAAATGTTACTTTGTTATGAACTATTAGTAGAGAATCCACGTAATTCAGAATGTACCTGTTTGTAGAAATGGTGGGCAGCTAATAAATTCAGGCTTTTTATTTCCATGAGTTAATACAAATGGGCCCTTTGTTTTTGGCCATATGTGGAAGAATGGAGTTTTCTGGATGTTGCTGTGGTTTGTTTGTTTGTTTGTTTTCTATGTGTACTAGATTCTGATGAGAAAAGATGGAGAAATAAAGGATGGTAAAAGTTCTATGCCATCTTCTTGTCATTCCTGAATTTGGTGATAGTTTTGTGCTGTTTTTTATTTTATTTTATTTTATTTTATTTTATTTTATTTTATTTTATTTTATTTTATTGTATTTTATTTATTTTATTTTTTGGTGATAGTTTTGAATCAGTAGCGTCAGGTAAATGTTTAACAATCACTCCCTCCTTAAAAAAATCATAACTCGAACCTGATTTATATCATATGCTTATTTCCATGGTGTAAATCTTATTACCATGGTCTACTTCAACCAAGCAACAAGATCATCCACTTTCAAATCTTTAGTATCATATTAATACCATGAGATGAAGTAGCTGATAAATATTTTCTGAGATTCTGAGTTGAAGCAGTATTTCTCCAGGGCCTGTGAGCCAGAGGCTAACTCAGAGCTGGGAGACAGCTGGTGAGGGCCTCGGGAAACCGCCTGCAGACAACAGCTGTGCTGTGCTCCACGGTGTTCTCCTCGCGCAGAGGCCACATGGAAAGCCATTAGGAGGACTGTGAGGCAATAAAACACGATCTGGCTTCCTCCTGAGGACTCTGCTGGTTTTCAGATATACCTGTGATGGGAGGCCAATGCGGGAGGGCTGTGAGAGCAGGTTAAGACTAAGACAATAGATTTATAATGTCCATTTTGAATCCACGGATTGGTGAAGAGGTTTTTAACAGGAAAAACTACGGCATCACCACTGATTAAACACTATTGGAAAACAACTACAAAAATGTAGATAAAATTTAAACTTTCGATTGAGAACATAAGTATAATCCTAATAACAATGAATATTTCATGTTCTTCAATCATGACTAATACAATGCACAGGAAGGATCATTAATTGTTTAAAGGTGAAGGTTTAGTTGATATCTGATTTAAACTTGATGATGTATTTTTAATTTTCATGATTCATTCTGTACGTACTGTGCCCATTTATTCATGTAATAACGTATTTGCTCATGATTTAAATAATAAAGGATAACAAAACATTATCAATTGCAGTGATATTTATCCTTTTGTTCCATGAACCATGCCAGTCAGGCTCTAGGCAATGGAAAAATCAACAAGCAGTGACTAAACAATGAAGAGGTACATTTTGTTTGACATGATCAGATGTCTGTTGGGAGGCCTCCCATCTCCAGTACGTGCTCCCTAGCTCCATTCACTGGTCTTTGTTTAAAACTTTAACTTCACGGTTGCAATGTGGCTGTAAAAACTTTTGGTACTGAAACAAAGAACTGCAACAACCAAAAATTACGTCTTTTCTTCTGTTTCTTTCTCTTCTCTTGTTTTCCTCCCTTCTTTCTACTTTCCTTCCTCCTCTTTTTCTTTTCTTGCTCTTTCCTTTCCCTTTCTCCCATTCCCCCCTTTTACCCTCCACCCTCCCTCCCTCCCTTCCTTCCTTCTTTTCTCTGGGAAGGGGAAACCACCCCAGAACTGTGAACACAAACACTCCTGGGTTCAAAGAGAGACTCGATGGTGGGTGTGCTTTCTAGCCTCTGTAGTAGAATAAAGAGCAAGGGAGGAGTCTGAAGTAGGACTTGAAGAAGTCAGTTCCTCTCTAGGGAGAAGAAAACTTATACCTCAATTTTTCAAAATTTACACCCACCCCCACACTAATAAGATTTAGCATACTGTCAGTTACGTGTGCTCCTCTGCAGTAACAGTTTCTATCTTTAGGCAAAGTTTTCGAGATACTTGATTTTTCTCAATGGTGTGCATGCATATTTTGCATGGTATTCTTTCACAGTATACTTTTCGAGAATCTTCTCTGACATACTGGTTTATCTTTACACTATCAGTTGAAATTGCTAATTTCCAAACCATCAGAATGATTAATCTCTACCTTTTTGATTTACTCCTCTTGTGTGCTTTTGCAGAAGCCCTTTTATTTATAAAATCGAGATCGTAAAGATGTTCCATAATTTCTTCACCGGACTTTAGCTTTAAACTTTTAGTTTACCTAGAATTGGATTTCATGTACAGTGTAAAATAAGGATCCAATTTCATTTTCATCTGCTCATGGATAGTGAAGCACTTACTCCACAACGATTAAAGAATTGAGATGTTATCATTGTTGCACAGCCACGTTCACTACATGTGTTCACCTCTTTATGGAGTTTTTATAAAGACCCATATTTTAAGTAGTAAATCCAGAAGGCCACAAAGCAACATTAAATAAAATACTTTTGCAATAAATATTAAGATTTGGTAAGGTTAGCCATCCTAATACAGTCTTCTTTTTCAAAGTACTTTTAGATATTGACTTTTTCATTTTTTATAATTATTTTCTGGAAAAATCTTTCAAAGGTATTGCTTGAATTTGCACCAGATTCAAACAATGATTAGGGGAAAACTAATATATTTACAATATTGTTATTCCTGGCAAAACATATGGCTATTTTTCGTTGACTGTATCACGGAAGGCAGAGTACACACGTGCCATACTGTAATGTTAGTGGAAATGTTACAGTAAGTAAAGAAAATTTGTATGTTTTTGATGATTCTTTCCACTTTAAACAAAATCCTGCAAGAGAAACGTTAACAAGCTGGAGATGTGATGTCTTCAAGTTGTGATGGATGGAGAAAAAGCTCTGCTAAAGCAGCTTGTGGCCTGCGGCCTACTTTGATGGAGAATTTGGAGATCGGAGCCTTTGGGCTCCATCACAAGATACAGCTGTTAGAAACAGTGACCTTAAAGTGTATGTCTTATGAGATGATAAATATTTGGCCCAAATGTCTTCTAGATACATCTTCTGCTAGGAGTTTCCTGCCCTGTGATGGAGCCCGGCACAGAGTGAGTCAGCACAGGAAGCGGCTTGTTTCACGTAAGCACAATCAAGCTGAGAGACACAGAGGGACGAGCAGAGGACAGAGACAAAGCCCTCGGGCTTAACAACTCCGTATACACAAGACCTGCAGTTGTTTGTACACAGAACTGAGCAGAGACAAACAGACTCTATTTTTAGATTTGTACGAACTGTATTGTCAAAACAAGGAAAGGAATCACAAGCCTGCAGAACTTGCACTCCTTCAATTCTTAGAGCACAAGCAGAAGCAAGCCCAACAGACTGTGCGTCACTCACCTGGCAGCCGATCGGAGGAGGCACGTCTCTCAGCAAGTCTGGAAAACTCTCAGGAAAAAAACCTTTGAAATATTGCGTATCTTCCCTAGTCTTTATTTTGTCTTTTAGGGACTGTGATCAGACACTTTAACATTTTGTCGTTCTATCTTTCATGTCATATAATATCTGCTGGCATGTTCTAGATTTAAATCTCTCTGCTCTTCATTTTAATTAGCCATATCAAACTTAACTTCTAGTCACACGTATTTTCAGTCCCCTAATTGCTCTAAGGTTTTGTTTTTAGAACTTTTAAAATTATTTGTGTGTGTGTGTGTGTGTGTCTATGTAAACTGCTGTCGATCCTTGAACAGCATGGGTTTAAACCGACTGGATCCACTTACAGGCAGATTTTTTTTTCAATTAATACTACAGAGCGACACTGTCCACGGCTGGCTGAGCCTGCAGGTGGCTGATCCTCCAGTGCGGAAGGCCTACTATGGGACTCGAGCATCTGCGGACGTTGGCATCCACGGTGGGTCGTGGCACCAATGCCCGAGGACGCCAAGGGACGGCTGTACTATCTGTAGAGTTTCCAGACCTCACAGGCCATTTTACAATCCTCTGCTCCTTTCTAATTTTTGTGATCTCTTATTTCATATGTAACTTCCCATGTACTGATTTTATATTCCATATCTAATAACTGCAACAGCTTAAATATTTGGGGAACTAAATCTGAGTTTTGTGTTTGTCACCTTACTGTTTGGAAAACAGTAATGAAATGGTGTTTCATTCAGGGCTATTCTGTCTCTTGCTTTTTATTCCGGCTACTTGCTTTTACTAGTTTTCCTGCTCTTATAATGGATTCCCTGTTTGTCATTCTACTTTTTTAAACTAAATTTACTTTTATTTTGATTTTGAAGGTCAGCTAAAAATTTCACAATATGTTAAGTTCTTCACGTCTCCGTTTATGTTGTATGTACTTAACTCTTTGTGAGATGACTCTGTGTGGTACCTGGCTTCCCTTAAGTCCACCAACAGTATATTGTTTTCAACCTAATCATATTATAAACCACATAAATCTACTTCATTTAAATTATTTCACGTAATTAACTTCAAAACTCAGTTAATGCACATATAAGAAAGGCATGTAGTAGATGCATAAAGCAGCTTTATGCCAATTATACAAAGCTGTAACTTACCTCTGTAGCTCCTTTTCTGCTTTTTTTTTTTTAAAGGCTGGAGAATTTAATTCCCAATCAATGACTTCCAGGTTTGCTCCCCCCATCCCAGATGGGCCCCTCTTCTGCCTTATGCCAATTATACAAAGTTGATTTAAAAAGCTGTCCCAGTATTTTGAGTATCTGAGGTTCACATGGGATGACACATACGAATTCAATCAATTAGCAAACTACAACGTGAAATAACAAGATAAAACACAACACAGTAACAAAATGGCAAAGGTTATAGTATTTTCCGTTCCTTACAACCAAAAATTCTGATTGGCATGTGAGGTTTAAATAAGGAAAGATGAGGAAAA